>NC_057814.1:340563953-340661123 GCF_018294505.1 Triticum aestivum
CGAGACCTACTCAGGCAAGGAAACACGAAACGGAAAATAGATGGATCTCTAAAACAAACCGAATATGAAAAGAACTCGGATTGGTGGTGGATATATGGTGGTAGGATATGGCAGCGGTGGTGGTATATGGTAGCGGTGGTGGTATATGGATACGGATCGGTGGTGGTATATGGATACGGATCGGTGGTGGTATATGGATACGGATTGGTGGTGGTATATGGATACGGATTCAGAGCGGTGGCGGATAAGCAATGGTGGTATAAGGCAAGGCGATGATGATGGTGCGGCGGCGGCGTGATAACTTATGACCAGAACTCGAAACTCTAAAAGACTAGACTCTAAGACCAGCAACTTGACACGACGATGCAACCGCAAATTCAACAAAGCAAAAACCCTAAAAAGATTATGCAAAGGCTCAGATTCGTTCGGATATACTGAACTAACCCTAATTTTTTGTGGCTTTTTCATGGACTGTAGGTATGAAGAACAGACTCGATCTAAACTACGAAAAACTATAAAATCTCACCGAGCAACCTGGAAATCTGATACCACTTGATAGAGGCAAAGGTGTCCCGTCTTTCAATGATATGATGGATATCGCTTTGATGGAAGTCGACTTTGACGATCCGACTACGAACGTGCGAGGACGTCGCGCCTTAGCAATCGCTAATCCAACTCCGAGAGGTTATTGACCATGCCGGAGCACGATCAACCTGACCACGAGGGTCTGTTTCCTGCGAGCAAACGAAGAACAACCAAGAAACTGAGATTGCAATCTGGATATTGCGAATATAAGATGAAAGCTTTATTGATCAAGGTGGGGTTCTGTGACGCCTTGGTCTGGTCGTTGAACACAAACGAAGTACGCGAAGTTGCAGCTACGGCGAACTTTTTTTTTTTTCCGAGACCTACTCAGGCAAGGAAACACGAAACGGAAAATATATGGATCTCTAAAACAAACCGACTATGAAAAGAACTCGGATTGGTGGTGGATATATGGCGGTAGTATATGGCAGCGGTGGTGGTATATGGTAGCGGTCGTGGTATATGGATACGGATTCAAAGCGGTGGCGGATAAGCAATGGTGGTAGATGGCAAGGCGATGATGATGGTGCGGCGGCGGCGTGACAACTTATGACCAGAACTCGAAACTCTAAAAGACTAGACTCTAAGACCAGCAACTTGACACGACGATGCAACCGCAAATTCAACAAAGCAAAAACCCTAAAAAGATTATGCAAAGGCTCAGATTGGTTCGGATATGATGAACTAACCCTAATTTTTTTTTGTGGCTTTTTCGTGGACTGTAAGTATGAAGAACAGACTCGATCTAAACTACGAAAAACTGTAAAATCTCACCGAGCAACCTGGAAATCTGATACCACTTGATAGAGGCAAAGGTGTCCCGTCTTTCGGTGAGATGATGAATATCGCTTTGATGGAAGTCGACTTTGACGATCCGACTACGAACGTGCGAGGACGTCGCGCCTTAGCAATCGCTAAACCAACTCCGAGAGGTTATCGACCACGCCGGAGCACGATCAACCTGACCACGAGGGTCTGTTTCCTGCGAGCAAACGAAGAACAGGCAAGAAACTGAGATTGCAATCTGGATATTGCGAATATAAGATGAAAGCTTTATTGATCAAGGTGGGGTTCTGTGACGCCTTTGTCTGGTCACTGAACACAAACGAAGTACGCGAAGTTGCAGCTATGGCGAACTTTTAATCTAAACAAAACCCCCAAAGTCTAAACGACGCCCTAAGGGCTGTATATATGGAGGAAGAGGGGGGGAATTTCGTGGCCCTTGAGGAAGGGGTCCGAAACCAACCCTATCTCTTGTTTCCCCACACATACGGACTCTAAAAACAACCTATACTTATGTATTTCGAAATTACATGGGCCTGGCCCAATAATAAGGTGACGCAGCACCTAGAATAGCCTCTGGACGAAAGTTATGAAGTAGCATCTTGTATATTTCGTCCAAGGCTTCATGCACGCATTATGGTGGCTTCAACGTCCTGAAATCATCACTTGTAACTCCGTTCTTCTTCCCCATGCGCATGCCATCATCTCCATGCTTGTTCTTGCTCCAATGTTCATCCTTGTCAAAGCTAGGCCCTTCATTTGTAAGCAAAACAAATGTATCCAATTTAGGCAGCATCATATTCTCATGAACATTAGAATCATTACCAAGAAACGAAAGTACCTGGTAATTTAATTGGCGTGCGCGAGCTCTAGTAATTGGTCCAGTATGTATAGCAGCAGGGCCTGTGGGTGTAACAATGGTATTGATGTCCTCATCACAGGCAAAGGCATATATAAACCATGAGGATTGAGTCGTGACTTAGCTTTTTGACATGTAGTGCAGCGAGCAACAAAACGCTCAACATCCCGTCTCATCTTTGGCCAAAAGAAATGTGTAGCAAGTACGTCCTCTGTCTTCTTCACGCCAAAGTGTCCCATTAATCCTCCTCCATGCGCCTCCTGCAACAACAAAAGACGAAGAGAGCTAGCTGGAATGCATAGCTTGTTAGCACGGAACACAAATCCATCATTAACGACAAACTTGTTCCAGGTTCTTCCTTCTTTACAATTCTGCAATACATCTTTAAAATCAGCATCATGCACATATTGATCTTTGATGGTCTCCAAACCAAATATTTTGAAGTCAAGTTGTGAAAGCATAGTATAGCGACGAGACAATGCATCAGCAATAACATTTTCTTTACCCTTCTTGTGTTTAATGACATAAGGGAAAGTTTCAATGAATTCAACCCATTTAGCATGTCTACGATTCAGTTTAGCTTGACTTTTAATATGTTTCAAAGATTCATGATCAGAATGTATAACAAATTCTTTGGGCCATAAATAATGTTGCCATGTTTCTAAAGTCCGAACAAGAGCATATAGTTCTTTATCATAAGTAGAATAATTCAGACTAGGCCCACTCAATTTTTCAGAAAAGTATGCAACAGGTTTGCCATCTTGTAATAACACACCTCCTATTCCAATGCCACTAGCATCACATTCAAGCTCAAAAGTCTTATTAAAATCAGGAAGTTGGAGTAAAGGAGCATGTGTCAACTTATCTTTCAATACCGTGAAGGCTTCTTCCTGTGCGGTACCCCAAACAAAAGGCACATCCTTCTTTGTAAGCTCGTTGAGAGGTGCAGCAATGGTGCTAAAATCTCTCACAAAACGCCTATAGAAACCAGCGAGTCCAAGAAAACTCCGCACTTGTGTGACCGTTTTGGGCTGCGGCCAACTCTTAATAGCTTCAATCTTGGCTTTATCAACTTCAATTCCCTGTGGAGTAACAACATAGCCAAGAAAAGATACTCCGTCGGTGCAAAAGGTGCACTTCCCAAGGTTACCAAACAAACGTGCATCACGGAGAGCAATAAAAACAGCACGTAAATGTTCCAAATGTTCTTCCAAAGATTTGCTATAATGGCGAGTGTCTCAAAACTCTTCCCAGGTCAAATTGACAGGATGGGCACAAAATTTTTTGACTATTTTTTTTTCGAAAATCAGGGCAGCGACGACGAAAAAGTGCGACAAAAAAATCACTATGATGGCGAGTGTCTCAAAACACTACCCGGGGCCTAAAAATAGGATAGGGAAAAAATATTTTTGGTTGCCGAAATTTTTTTTTTTTCCGAGACCTACTCAGGCAAGGAAACACGAAACGGAAAATATATGGATCTCTAAAACCAACCGAATATGAAAAGAACTCGAATTGGTGGTGGATATATGGCGGTAGGATATGGCAGCGGTGGTGGTATATGGTAGCGGTAGTGGTATATGGATACGGATCGGTGGTGGTATATGGATACGGATTGGTGGTGGTGTATGGAGACGGATTCAAAGCGGTGGCGGATAAGCAATGGTGGTAGATGGCAAGGCGATGATGATGGTGCGGCGGCGGCGTGACAACTTATGACCAGAACTCGAAACTCTAAAAGACTAGACTCTAAGACCAGCAACTTGACACGACGATGCAACCGCAAATTCAACAAAGCAAAAACCCTAAAAAGATTATGCAAAGGCTCAGATTGGTTCGGATATGATGAACTAACCCTAATTTTTTTTGTGGCTTTTTCGTGGACTGTAGGTATGAAGAACAGACTCGATCTAAACTACGAAAAACTGTAAAATCTCACCGAGCAACCTGGAAATCTGATAATAAACCATCTAGTGTTGTTTCTGAAATTAAATTGAAAAGTGCATGTTTACTTGCCACAAAATCTGATATTGATGAACTAGATTTCAGCAAATCTGTTTGCTATGCTTTTGTGTGCAAAGAGGCATTATTTTCATTCGAGGACGTGCCTTCCTCTTTGCCCCCTGCTGTCACTAACATTTTGCAGGAGTTCGCTGACGTCTTCCCACAAGACGTGCCACCGGGATTACCACCTATTCGAGGGATTGAGCATCAAATTGACTTAATTCCCGGTGCATCGCTACCCAACCGTGCACCATACCGTACCAATCCAGAGGAGACGAAGGAGATTATGCATCAAGTACAGGAGCTGCTCGACAAAGGTTATATACGCGAATCTCTTAGTCCTTGTGCTGTTCCTATTATACTCGTGCCTAAAAAGGATGGTACGTCGCGTATGTGTGTTGATTGTAGAGGCATTAATAATATTACTATTCGTTATCGTCATCCTATTCCTAGGCTAGATGATATGCTTGATGAATTGAGTGGCTCTACAATATTCTCCAAAGTTGATTTGCGTAGTGGATACCATCAAATTCGTATGAAATTGGGAGATGAATGGAAAACTGCATTTAAAACTAAGTTTGGTTTATATGAGTGGTTAGTCATGCCTTTTGGGTTAACTAATGCACCTAGTACTTTCATGAGACTAATGAACGAAGTTTTACGTGCTTTCATCGGACGATTTGTGGTAGTCTACTTTGATGATATACTGATTTATAGCAAATCTTTGGAAGAACATTTGGAACATTTACGTGCTGTTTTTATTGCTCTCCGTGATGCACGTTTGTTTGGAGACCCCCGGGCAGTTTTTAGGCCAAAATTTCGGCAACCAAAAATATTTTTTCCCTATCCTATTTTTAGGCCCCGGGTAGTGTTTTGAGACACTCGCCATCATAGTGATTTTTTTGTCGCACTTTTTCGTCGTCGCTGCCCTGATTTTCGAAAAAAAAATAGTCAAAAAAATTTGTGCCCATCCTGTCAGTTTGACCTGGGAAGAGTTTTGAGACACTCGCCATTATAGCAAATCTTTGGAAGAACATTTGGAACATTTACGTGCTGTTTTTATTGCTCTCCGTGATGCACGTTTGTTTGGTAACCTTGGGAAGTGCACCTTTTGCACCGACCGAGTATCTTTTCTTGGCTATGTTGTTACTCCACAGGGAATTGAAGTTGATAAAGCCAAGATTGAAGCTATTGAGAGTTGGCCGCAGCCCAAAACGGTCACACAAGTGCGGAGTTTTCTTGGACTCGCTGGTTTCTATAGGCGTTTTGTGAGAGATTTTAGCACCATTGCTGCACCTCTCAACGAGCTTACAAAGAAGGATGTGCCTTTTGTTTGGGGTACCGCACAGGAAGAAGCCTTCACGGTATTGAAAGATAAGTTGACACATGCTCCTTTACTCCAACTTCCTGATTTTAATAAGACTTTTGAGCTTGAATGTGATGCTAGTGGCATTGGAATAGGAGGTGTGTTATTACAAGATGGCAAACCTATTGCATACTTTTCTGAAAAATTGAGTGGGCCTAGTCTGAATTATTCTACTTATGATAAAGAACTATATGCTCTTGTTCGGACTTTAGAAACATGGCAACATTATTTATGGCCCAAAGAATTTGTTATACATTCTGATCATGAATCTTTGAAACATACTAAAAGTCAAGCTAAACTGAATCGTAGACATGCTAAATGGGTTGAATTCATTGAAACTTTCCCTTATGTCATTAAACACAATAAGGGTAAAGAAAATGTTATTGCTGATGCATTGTCTCGTCGCTATACTATGCTTTCACAACTTGACTTCAAAATATTTGGTTTGGAGACCATCAAAGATCAATATGTGCATGATGCTGATTTTAAAGATGTATTGCAGAATTGTAAAGAAGGAAGAACCTGGAACAAGTTTGTCGTTAATGATGGATTTGTGTTCCGTGCTAACAAGCTATGCATTCCAGCTAGCTCTCTTCGTCTTTTGTTGTTGCAGGAGGCGCATGGAGGAGGATTAATGGGACACTTTGGCGTGAAGAAGACAGAGGACGTACTTGCTACACATTTCTTTTGGCCAAAGATGAGACGGGATGTTGAGCGTTTTGTTGCTCGCTGCACTACATGTCAAAAAGCTAAGTCACGACTCAATCCTCATGGTTTATATATGCCTTTGCCTGTACCTAGTGTTCCTTGGGAGGATATATCTATGGACTTTGTTTTAGGTTTACCTCGAACAAAGAAGGGGAGGGATAGCATATTTGTTGTCGTGGATAGATTCTCGAAAATGGCACACTTTAAACCATGTCATAAAAGCGATGATGCTGTTAATGTTGCTGATTTGTTCTTTCATGAAATTATTCGCTTGCATGGTGTGCCAAATACTATTGTTTCCGATCGTGATACTAAATTTCTTAGCCACTTTTGGAGATGTTTATGGGCTAAGTTGGGGACTAAACTGCTTTTTAGTACTACTTGTCACCCCCAAACTGATGGACAAACTGAAGTAGTCAATAGAACATTGTCTACTATGCTTAGGGCTGTTTTGAAGAATAATAAGAAAATGTGGGAAGAATGCTTGCCTCATATTGAGTTTGCTTATAATCGTTCATTGCATTCTACTACTAAGATGTGCCCTTTTGAAATTGTGTATGGTTTCCTACCTCGTGCACCTATTGATTTGTTGCCTCTTCCATCTTCGGAGAAGGTTAATTTTGATGCTAAACAACGTGCTGAATTGATCTTAAAAATGCATGAGTTAACTAAGGAAAACATTGAGCGTATGAATGCTAAATATAAACTTGCTGGAGATAAGGGTAGAAAACATGTTGTGTTTGCACCTGGAGATCTTGTTTGGTTACATTTGCGTAAGGATAGATTTCCTGATTTGCGCAAATCAAAGCTAATGCCACGTGCTGATGGTCCTTTTAAGGTGTTAGAGAAAATTAATGATAATGCATATAAACTTGAGCTGCCTGCAGATTTTGGTGTTAGTCCCACTTTTAACATTGCAGATTTGAAGCCTTATTTGGGTGAGGAAGATGAGCTTCCGTCGAGGACGACTTCATTTCAAGAAGGGGAGGATGATGAGGACATCAATACCATTGTTACACCCACAGCCCCTGCTGCTATACATACTGGACCAATTACTAGAGCTCGCGCACGCCAATTAAATTACCAGGTACTTTCGTTTCTTGGTAATGATTCTAATGTTCATGAGAATATGATGCTGCCTAAATTGGATACATTTGTTTTGCTTACAAATGAAGGGCCTAGCTTTGAGAAGGATGAACATTGGAGCAAGAACAAGCATGGAGATGATGGCATGCGCATGGGGAACAAGAACGGAGTTACATGTGATGATTTCAAGACGTTGAAGCCACCATAATGCGTGCATGAAGCCTTGGACGAAATATACAAGATGCTACTTCATAACTTTCGTCCAGAGGCTATTCTAGGTGCTGCGTCACCTTATTATTGGGCCAGGCCCATGTAATTTCGAAATACATAAGTATAGGCTGTTTTTAGAGTCCGTATGTGTGGGGAAACAAGAGATAGGGTTGGTTTCGGACCCCTTCCTCAAGGGCCAAGAAATTCCCCCTCTCTTCCTCCATATATACAGCCCTTAGGGCGTCGTTTAGACTTTGGGTTTTGTTTAGATTAAAAGTTCGCCATAGCTGCAACTTCGCGTACTTCGTTTGTGTTCAGCGACCAGACAAAGGCGTCACAGAACTCCACCTTGATCAATAAAGCTTTCATCTTATATTCGCAATATCCAGATTGCAATCTCAGTTTCTTGCTTGTTCTTCGTTTGCTCGCAGGAAACAGACCCTCGTGGTCAGGTTGATCGTGCTCCGGCGTGGTCGATAACCTCTCGGAGTTGGTTTAGCGATTGCTAAGGCGCGACGTCCTCGCACGTTCGTAGTCGGATCGTCAAAGTCGACTTCCACCAAAGCAATATCCATCATCTCATCGAAAGACGGGACACCTTTGCCTCTATCACTGCTGCTGTGGTTGCTCCAGGGGCCGGATGTCCGGGGACTTGGCCGGATGTCCGGGGCCTGGAAGGTGAACTTGCCCGTTTCCGTTGGTTCTCTTCATCCGTGAACTTGGCGGCTTGTCCGTCTTCACGTGCATCCTCGGGAGGTTCCTCTTGACACCTAATCATGCATAGCATATTGGACTTAGGTAGTAGCCATGTCTCAAGTGGGTCATATGTCATATCACTAAGGAAGGAAGTCACCCCGTTCTCGAGAGCTCTAGCTCGTGCTCGTGTCATAGGTCCTCTTGGCTCTTGATGAGACGATGGTAGGTCCATGGGGATGACCGTAGGATGCTCCGCATCATCTCCCCTCCCTTGGGAAAGATCCGACCTCGGATCGAAATCCTCATCACCATGGTACATGGATAGATCTTTGATGTTGAAGATGTCGCTCACGGAGTACTTATCGCATGGGATGTCGATCTTGTATGCGCTGTTGTTGTAGCGTGCAAGCACCTTGAAGGGTCCATCCGCTCGGGGTAGTAGCTTGGACTTTCGTTCCTTGGGGAAGCGATCCTTTTGAAGGTGTAGCCACACAAGATCTCCAACATTGAACATCATGGGTTGCTTGTTGACGTTGAGCTTGGTCGCGAGTCGTTGTACTTGGCGCTCAATGGTGTTTCTTGTATCTTCGTGCATCTTCTTGAGGAAGTTGACTCGGGCACTCGCGTCCATGTTTGTGCGCTCTTGTAGCGGTAGAGGTAGAATGTCCAATGGAGACAATGGGTTGAAGCCATAGACGACCTCGAAGGGGGACTTGCCGGTAGTCGAATGTCTTGCACGATTGTAGGCGTACTCGGCGATGGGTAGGCACTCCTCCCACTCCTTGATGTTCTTTATCGACACGCGTAGTATATATAGTCTAGGGAGTCGAAGGGGTACACGGGCCTTGGCCCTTACTGTGCGAAGACAGAGGTGGCCGGATGTCCGGGGCTTCGGGAGAGGCCGGATGTCCGGGCTGGGGGCCGGATGTCCGGGCTGGAGGGCAAAACTTCTGAATGTTCTGTAGCGTGGCGCCGGATGTCCGGGCTTTTGGCCGGATTTCCGGGCTGGGGCCGGATTTCCGGGCTGGGGCCGGATGTCCGGGCTGGACGCCGGATGTCCGGGCCTTGTAGGCTTGGGCGTCTGGGCTGCTGCTGATGTGGTTGCTCCAGGGGCCGGATGTCCGGGGACTTGGCCGGATGTCCGGGGCCTGGAAGGTGAACTTGCCCGTTTCCGTTGGTTCTCTTCATCCGTGAACTTGGCGGCTTGTCCGTCTTCACGTGCATCCTCGGGAGGTTCCTCTTGACACCTAATCATGCATAGCATATCGGACTTAGGTAGTAGCCATGTCTCGAGTGGGTTATATGTGATATCACTAAGGAAGGAAGTCACCTCGTTCTCGAGAGCTCTAGCTCGTGCTCGTGTCATAGGTCCTCTTGGCTCTTGATGAGACGATGTAGGTCCATGGGGATGACCGTAGGATGCTCCGCATCATCTCCCCTCCCTTGGGAAAGATCCGACCTCGGATCGAAATCCTCATCACCATGGTACGGGGATAGATCTTTGATGTTGAAGATGTCGCTCACGGAGTACTTGTCGCGTGGGATGTCGATCTTGTATGCATTGTTGTTGTAGCGTGCAAGCACCTTGAAGGGTCCATCCGCTCGGGGTAGTAGCTTGGACTGTCGTTCCTTGGGGAAGCGATCCTTGCGAAGGTGTAGCCACACAAGATCTCCAACATTGAACATCATGGGTTGCTTGTTGACATTGAGCTTGGTCGCGAGTCGTTGTACTTGGCGCTCGATGGTGCTTCTTGTATCTTCATGCATCTTCTTGAGGAAGTTGACTCCGGCACTCGCGTCCATGTTTGTGCGCTCTTGTAGCGGTAGAGGTAGAATGTCCAATGGAGACAATGGGTTGAAGCCATAGACGACCTCGAAGGGGGACTTGCCGGTAGTCGAATGTATTGCACGATTGTAGGCGTACTCGGCGATGGGTAGGCACTCCTCCCACTCCTTGATGTTCTTCTTTATCAACACGCATAGTAGAGTGGAGAGCGTGCGGTTGGTCACCTCCGTTTGGCCGTCGGTTTGTGGATGGTATGCCGAAGAGAACAAAAGCTTGATTCCGAGCTTGGCGCACAATGTCTTCCAAAAGTAACTCAAGAACTTGACGTCGCGGTCCGAGACAATCGTCTTTGGCACTCCATGAAGGCGCAAGATTTCCCTACAAAACAAATTTGCAACATGTGAAGCATCGTCTATCTTGTTTCAAGGAATGAAATGTGCCATTTTGGAGAATCGGTCCACAACAACAAAAACGGAATCCTTGCCATTTCGAGTTCTAGGCAAACCAAGCACAAAGTCCATGCTAATGTCTTCCCATGGGTGATATGGAATTGGAAGTGGCATATAGAGGCCATGAGATTGAGCTTTGGACTTAGCTTTGCGACATGTAGAGCATCGGTTGGTGAAGCGATTGACGTCGCGGAACATCTTGGGCCAAAAGTAGTTCTTGGAGAGCGTAGCAAATGTCTTGTCTCGTCCAAAGTGTCCCAGGAGTCCGCCTCCGTGAGATTCCTGCAAAAGCAACAAGCAAAGAGAGGACTCGGGGATGCAAAGTTTGTTAGCTCTTATAAGATATCCATCTTTGATGTAGTATCGATCCCTAGAAGTATGCGTCAAACACTTTGCATAAGGAATAGCAAATGTAGGGTCATGCTCATACAATTCTTTTATATGCTCAAAACCAATGACATTTAACTCAAGTTGAGTGACAAGCATGCATATACGGGAAAGCAGATCCGCCACAACATTTTCCTTACCTTTAATATACTTGCTGACATAAGGAAAAGACTCAATAAACTCACTCCATTTAGCATGACGCTTGTTCAACTTAGTTTGCCCCTTAAGGTATTTAAGCGTTTCATAGTCGGTATGGATGATGAACTCATGAGGGCGTAGGTAATGTTCCCATTCATGCAAAACTCGCACCAAAGCATATAGCTCTTTGTCATAGATAGGGTAATTGAGTTGCGCTCCGGAGAGTTTCTCACTAAAATAAGCAATTGGGCGCTTCTCTTGTGTTAACACACCTCCTATGCCATTACCACTAGCGTCGCAATGAATTTCGAAAGGTTTGTCAAAGTTGGGTAATGCAAGCACGGGAGCATGAGTAAGCAAATTCTTAAGCTCATTGAAAGTGATATCTTGAGATGTTCCCCAAACAAACGGTGCATTTTTCTTACTCAAAGCATGCAAAGGTGAAGCAATGGTGCTAAAATCCTTCACAAATCTGCGATAGAAACCGGCTAAACCAAGAAAACTACGCACTTGTTGCAAATTGGTTGGTTGGGGCCAAGTTTTAATAGCATTGATCTTAGATTCATCAACATGAACACCCTTAGAAGATACTACGAAACCCAAGAAAACAAGCTTATCAACACCAAATAGGCATTTTTCCATATTAGCATAAAGTTGCTCTTTTCGAAGAGTTTGTAGCACGGTGCGAAGGTGGGTGACATGCTCTTTGAGAGATTTGCTAAACACAAGGATATCATCAAAGTAGACAACAACAAATTCACCAATGTAAGGGCGAAACACGTAATGCATAAGACGCATGAAAGTACCGGGTGCTTCCGATAAGCCCATAGGCATGACTAACCACTCATATAGACCAAACTTTGTTTTGAAAGCGGTTTTCCATTCATCACCCTCTTGTATGCGGATTTGATAGTAACCACTTTTAAGATCAATTTTGGAAAAGATAGTGGCACCGCAAAGTTCATCAAGCATATCATCAAGGCGTGGAATGGGATACCTATAACGAACGGTGATAGCATTGATAGGTCTACAATCGGAACACATGCGAAAACTACCGTCTCGTTTTGGCACAAGGATGACCGGTACAGCACAAGGACTCAAACTTTCACTCACATGTCCATGGTCTATGAGATGCTTTACTTGCCTTTGAATTTCTTTGGTTCCTTCGGGGTTGACGCGGTAGGGCGCTTTGTTTGGAAGCGGCGCTCCGGGGATGAGATCAATTCGGTGCTCAATGCCTCGTTGTGGAGGTAGACCCGGAGGTAGCTCATCGGAGAAAACATCTTGGAATTCCTGCAATAAAGAAGATAACACCAAAGGTAGATCATGAGAGTTTTTAGTTTTTGGTGCCTCATCCTTACACAATAGGAAATAGTGTAGGACACTTGATGGGTTCTCACACACTTCTCTCATCTCACGTTTGGTGGCAAATAGGACTAAGTTTTTCTTGTCGCTCATCGTGGAGGCACTCAATTTGGGCTTGTGGTGCTCACTCACTTTTTGGTGGTTCACTCTCTCACTATTCTCTCCACTATGGGTGTTTTGCTTGTCGGCGAGCACTTGGCTTGGAGACATAGGACGTAGCACAAACTCTTTCCCTTTCATCTTGAAGCTATAGTGATTTGTACGCCCATTGTGAATGACACCTCGGTCAAATTGCCATGGCCGTCCAAGAAGGATGTGGCACACGGTCATCGGAAGAACATCACACTCCAAAGTGTCTTCATAGGCGCCTATTTTGAAAGAGACTTGTACCCGATGATCGACTTGGATGGTGCCGGTGTCGCTTAGCCATTGAACCTTGTAGGGGTGCGGGTGCTTCATCTTGACCAATTGGAGTTTGGAGCATAGTTCTTCACTTGCCAAGTTATGGCAACTCCCTCCATCGATGATGACCTTGACGGATCGTCCATTGATGCCGGCCTTTGTGTGGAAGATATGGCATCTTTGATCTTCGTCTTGTTGATGTTGAAGAGTCAAGACCTTGGAGACAACAAGAGCGGGACTTGAGTCTTTGTCACAAAAGATGTGATCATCTTCTTCTTCATTGTTCACTTGTCGGTGCATGGCCACTTGCTCAAGAGCTTCCATTTCTCCTTCACTCATTGAGTTGTAGGTGCCGTTGTCGTTGAGGATCATGGTGCGCTTGTTTGTGCACTCGAAGGACTTGTGGCCTCGGCCTCCGCATGTGAAACATTTGATGGAACTTGTCTTGATGGTCTCATCGGTTGGAGTAGATGATGATGAAGCTTTCGGCTTGAACTTGCTTGTAGTAGGAGGACGACTTGAGCTTGTCGAAGCTTTCTTGTAACTTGACTTGTCGCCATTGCTCGTGGTGGGAGTCGTCGAAGCTTGATTGTTGGAGAGGCCATACGACTTGGATGAGAACTTGGCATACTTGAAGTCGTCTTGTACTTGCCGTTCCGCTTTGGTAGCTTGATGCACTAGCTCGATGAGGTTCGAGTATGGTTGGAAGTCGGCAATCTTCTTGATAGGGTGATTGAGTCCATTCAAGAAACGTGCCATATTTTGCTCATCATCTTCTTTGACATTGGCTCGTATCATGGCAATCTCCATTTCCTTGTAGTACTCTTCAACGCTCTTGGTTCCTTGCTTGAGTTGTTGGAGTTTCTTGAAGAGGTCGCGGTTGTAGTAGTTTGGCACGAATCGTGCTCTCATGACATCCTTCATTTGTGCCCAAGTGGTGATGGGTGGTTCACCTCTTGCCTCATCGCGCTTAATGACTTGTTCCCACCAAATGAGGACATAGTCTTGGAATTCGAGGGATGCCATTGCGATCTTCTTCTCTTCTTCGTAGTTGTGCAAGCGGAAGATTTTGTCAACCTTCAATGCCCATGATATGTACTCTTCGGGGTCATTGCTTCCGGTAAACTTGGGCATGGTGAACTTTAGCTTGCCATATCGTTGCTCTTCATTGTGTTGGGGTCGGGGATGATGACGCCCCTGTCGGCGAGGATTGGCACTCTCATGTCGCTCTTGGCGAGGAGGGTTGTCTTCCTCATGTTGCTCTTGGTGAGGAGGGTTGTCTTCCTCATGATGCTCTTGGCGAGGAGGTGGTCCATTGTCTTCTTGCTCTCGATGGACTTGACGTTCTTGTCTCGCATGAGGAGGAGCTTGTCGATCTTGATGAGGAACTTGTCGATCTTAACGAGGGGCTTGACGATGCACACGTGCTTGGTAAATCCTTTCTTGAGCTTCGTCACGAAGTGCTTCTTGATGTAGTCGAGCTTGTCGGCCTCGATTGGCTACGACACGTGATGTAGGGTGGAACCCTAGATGGCCGATCTTTCATGAAAGGAGCGGATCCCAACTAAGAACACGAAGAACACGAGGGGAAACACGAGGGGCAACACAAAAGAATCACTCAAACCAACAAGATTCGATTACACATGCGCTAGATCCAAGAATACAAAGGGACATACACGATCCATGATCAACAAAGGACGATACAAAGGGTAACCGGTTCTTCTCCGTGAGGAGGTCTTGATGGGGGCCACCCAAGAGAGGGTCTTGAATCCAACGTGGATCGTCTCCGAAGAGGGGCCGCAGTCTCTCTCGAGGAGGAGATCCGTATGGATGAGCAATGCTCTATCTCACATATGAGCTAAACCAATGCTAACCCTAGAAAGATGGAGGAGAAAGAGTATATATAGTCTAGGGAGTCGAAGGGGTACACGGGCCTCGGCCCTTACTGTGCGAAGACAGAGGTGGCCGGATGTCCGGGGCTTCGGGAGAGGCCGGATGTCCGGGCTGGGGGCCGGATGTCCGGGCTGGAGGGCAAAACTTCTGAATGTTCTGTAGCGTGGCGCCGGATGTCCGGGCTTTTGGCCGGATTTCCGGGCTGGGGCCGGATGTCCGGGCTGGACGCCGGATGTCCGGGCCCTGTAGGCTTGGGCGTCTGGGCTGCTGCTGATGTGGTTGCTCCAGGGGCCGGATGTCCGGGGACTTGGCCGGATGTCCGGGGCCTGGAAGGTGAACTTGCCCGTTTCCGTTGGTTCTCTTCATCCGTGAACTTGGCGGCTTGTCCGTCTTCACGTGCATCCTCGGGAGGTTCCTCTTGACACCTAATCATGCATAGCATATCGGACTTAGGTAGTAGCCATGTCTCGAGTGGGTTATATGTGATATCACTAAGGAAGGAAGTCACCTCGTTCTCGAGAGCTCTAGCTCGTGCTCGTGTCATAGGTCCTCTTGGCTCTTGATGAGACGATGTAGGTCCATGGGGATGACCGTAGGATGCTCCGCATCATCTCCCCTCCCTTGGGAAAGATCCGACCTCGGATCGAAATCCTCATCACCATGGTACGGGGATAGATCTTTGATGTTGAAGATGTCGCTCACGGAGTACTTGTCGCGTGGGATGTCGATCTTGTATGCATTGTTGTTGTAGCGTGCAAGCACCTTGAAGGGTCCATCCGCTCGGGGTAGTAGCTTGGACTGTCGTTCCTTGGGGAAGCGATCCTTGCGAAGGTGTAGCCACACAAGATCTCCAACATTGAACATCATGGGTTGCTTGTTGACATTGAGCTTGGTCGCGAGTCGTTGTACTTGGCGCTCGATGGTGCTTCTTGTATCTTCATGCATCTTCTTGAGGAAGTTGACTCGGGCACTCGCGTCCATGTTTGTGCGCTCTTGTAGCGGTAGAGGTAGAATGTCCAATGGAGACAATGGGTTGAAGCCATAGACGACCTCGAAGGGGGACTTGCCGGTAGTCGAATGTCTTGCACGATTGTAGGCGTACTCGGCGATGGGTAGGCACTCCTCCCACTCCTTGATGTTCTTTATCGACACGCGTAGTAGAGTGGAGAGCGTGCGGTTGGTCACCTCCGTTTGGCCGTCGGTTTGTGGATGGTATGCCGAAGAGAACAAAAGCTTGATTCCGAGCTTGGCGCACAATGTCTTCCAAAAGTAACTCAAGAAATTGACGTCGCGGTCCGAGTCAATCGTCTTTGGCACTCCACGAAGGCGCAAGATTTCCCTACAAAACAAATTTGCAACATGTGAAGCATCATCTATCTTGTTGCAAGGAATGAAATGTGCCATTTTGGAGAATCGGTCCACAACAACAAAAACGGAATCCTTGCCATTTCGAGTTCTAGGCAAACCAAGCACAAAGTCCATGCTAATGTCTTCCCATGGGTGATATGGAATTGGAAGTGGCATATAGAGGCCATGAGATTGAGCTTTGGACTTAGCTTTGCGACATGTAGAGCATCGGTTGGTGAAGCGCTTAACGTCGCGGAACATCTTGGGCCAAAAGTAGTTCTTGGAGAGCGTAGCAAATGTCTTGTCTCGTCCAAATTGTCCCATGAGTCCGCCTCCGTGAGATTCCTGCAAAAGCAACAAGCGAAGAGAGGACTCGGGGATGCAAAGTTTGTTAGCTCTCATAAGATATCCATCTTTGATTTAGTATCGATCCCAAGAAGTATGCGTCAAACACTTTGCATAAGGAATAGCAAATGTAGGGTCATGCTCATACAATTCTTTTATATGCTCAAAACCAATGACATTTAACTCAAGTTGAGTGACAAGCATGCATATACGGGAAAGCAGATCCGCCACAACATTTTCCTTACCTTTAATATACTTGATGACATAAGGAAAAGACTCAATAAACTCACTCCATTTAGCATGAGCTTGTTCAACTTAGTTTGACCCTTAAGGTATTTAAGCGTTTCATAGTCGGTATGGATGATGAACTCATGAGGGCGTAGGTAATGTTCCCATTCATGCAAAACTCGCACCAAAGCATATAGCTCTTTGTCATAGATAGGGTAATTGAGTTGCGTTCCGGAGAGTTTCTCACTAAAATAAGCAATTGGGCGCTTCTCTTGTGTTAACACACCTCCTATGCCATTACCACTAGCGTCGCAATGAATTTCGTAAGGTTTGTCAAAGTTGGGTAATGCAAGCACGGGAGCATGAGTAAGCAAATTATTAAGCTCATTGAAAGTGATATCTTGAGATGTTCCCCAAACAAACGGTGCATTTTTCTTACTCAAAGCATGCAAAGGTGAAGCAATGGTGCTAAAATCCTTCACAAATCTGCGATAGAAACCGGCTAAACCAAGAAAACTACGCACTTGTTGCAAATTGGTTGGTTGGGGCCATGTTTTAATAGCATTGATCTTAGATTCATCAACATGAACACCCTTAGAAGATACTACGAAACCCAAGAAAACAAGCTTATCAACACCAAATAGGCATTTTTCCATATTAGCATAAAGTTGCTCTTTTCGAAGAGTTTGTAGCACGGTGCGAAGGTGGGTGACATGCTCTTTGAGAGATTTGCTAAACACAAGGATATCATCAAAGTAGACAACAACAAATTCACCAATGTAAGGGCGAAACACGTAATGCATAAGACGCATGAAAGTACCGGGTGCTTCCGATAAACCCATAGGCATGACTAACCACTCATATAGACCAAACTTTGTTTTGAAAGCGGTTTTCCATTCATCACCCTCTTGTATGCGGATTTGATAGTAACCACTTTTAAGATCAATTTTGGAAAAGATAGTGACACCGCAAAGTTCATCAAGCATATCATCAAGGCGTGGAATGGGATACCTATAACGAACGGTGATAGCATTGATAGGTCTACAATCGGAACACATGCGAAAACTACCGTCTCGTTTTGGCACAAGGATGACCGGTACAGCACAAGGACTCAAACTTTCACTCACATGTCCATGGTCTATGAGATGCTTTACTTGCCTTTGAATTTCTTTGGTTCCTTCGGGGTTGACGCGGTAGGGCGCTTTGTTTGGAAGCGGCGCTCCGGGGATGAGATCAATTCGGTGCTCAATGCCTCGTAGTGGAGGTAGACCCGGAGGTAGCTCATCGGGGGTTACATCTTGGAATTCCTGCAATAAAGAAGATAACACCAAAGGTAGATCGTGAGAGTTGTTAGTTTTTGGTGCCTCATCCTTGCACAATAGGACATAGTGTAGGACACTTGATGGGTTCTCAGACACTTCTCTCATCTCACGTTTGGTGGCAAATAGGACTAAGTTTTTCTTGTTGCTCATCGTGGAGGCACTCAATTTGGGCTTGTGGTGCTCACTCACTTTTTGGTGGTTCACTCTCTCACTATTCTCTCCACTATGGGTGTTTTGCTTGTCGGCGAGCACTTGGCTTGGAGACATAGGACGTAGCACAAACTCTTTCCCTTTCATCTTGAAGCTATAGTGATTTGTACGCCCATTGTGAATGACACCTCGGTCAAATTGCCATGGCCGTCCAAGAAGGATGTGGCACACGGTCATCGGAAGAACATCACACTCCAAAGTGTCTTCATAGGCGCCTATTTTGAAAGGACTTGTACCCGATGGTCGACTTGGATGGTGCCGGTGTCGCTTAGCCATTGAACCTTGTAGGGGTGCGGGTGCTTCATCTTGACCAATTGGAGTTTGGAGCATAGTTCTTCACTTGCCAAGTTATGGCAACTCCCTCCATCGATGATGACCTTGACGGATCGTCCATTGATGCCGGCCTTTGTGTGGAAGATATGGCATCTTTGATCTTCGTCTTGTTGATGTTGAAGAGTCAAGACCTTGGAGACAACAAGAGCGGGACTTGAGTCTTCGTCACAAAAGATGTGATCATCTTCTTCTTCATTGTTCACTTGTCGGTGCATGGCCACTTGCTCAAGAGCTTCCATTTCTCCTTCACTCATGGAGTCGTAGGTGCCGTCGTCGTTGAGGATCATGGTGCGCTTGTTTGTGCACTCGAAGGACTTGTGGCCTCGGCCTCCGCATGTGAAACATTTGATGGAACTTGTCTTGATGGTCTCATTGGTTGGAGTAGATGATGATGAAGCTTTCGGCTTGAAGTTGCTTGTAGTAGGAGGACGACTTGAGCTTGTCGAAGCTTTCTTGTAACTTGACTTGTCGCCATTGCTCGTGGTGGGAGTCGTCGAAGCTTAATTGTTGGAGAGGCCATAGGACTTGGATGAGAACTTGGCATACTTGAAGTCGTCTTGTACTTGCCGTTCCGCTTTGGTAGCTTGATGCACTAGCTCGATGAGGTTCGAGTATGGTTGGAAGTCGGCAATCTTCTTGATAGGGTGATTGAGTCCATTCAAGAAACGTGCCATAGTTTGCTCATCATCTTCTTTGACATTGGCTCGTATCATGGCAATCTCCATTTCCTTGTAGTACTCTTCAACGCTCTTGGTTCCTTGCTTGAGTTGTTGGAGTTTCTTGAAGAGGTCGCGGTTGTAGTAGTTTGGCACGAATCGTGCTCTCATGACATCCTTCATTTGTGCCAAAGTGGTGATGGGTGGTTCACCTCTTGCCGCTCGGCGCTCAATGACTTGTTCCCACAAAATGACGACGTAGTCTTGGAATTCGAGGGATGCCATTGAGATCTTCTTCTCTTCTTCGTAGTTGTGCAAGCGGAAGATTTTGTCAACCTTCAATGCCCATGATATTTACTCTTCAGGGTCATTGCTTCCGGTAAACTTGGGCATGGTGAACTTTAGCTTGCCATATCATTTCTCTTCATTGTGTTGGGGTCGGGGATGATGACGCCCATGTCGTTGAGGATTGACAATCTCATGTTGTGCTTGGCGAGGAGGGTTGTTGATAGAGGCAAAGGTGTCCCGTCTTTCGATGAGATGATGGATATCGCTTTGTTGGAAGTCGACTTTGACGATCCGACTACGAACGTGTGAGGACGTCGCGCCTTAGCAATCGCTAAACCAACCCCGAGAGGTTATTGACCACGCCGGAGCACGATCAACCTGACCAGGAGGGTCTGTTTCCTGCGAGCAAACGAAGAACAAGCAAGAAACTGAGATTGCAATCTGGATATTGCGAATATAAGATAAAAGCTTTATTGATCAAGGTGGGGTTCTGTGACGCCTTTGTCTGGTCGTTGAACACAAACGAAGTACGCGAAGTTGCAGCTATGGCGAACTTTTAATCTAAACAAAACCCAAAGTCTAAACGACGCCCTAAGGGCTGTATATATGGAGGAAGAGGGGGGAATTTCGTGGCCCTTGGGGAAGGGGTCCGAAACCAACCCTATCTCTTGTTTCCCCACACATACGGACTCTAAAAATAGCCTATACTCAAGTATTTCGAAATTACATGGGCCTGGCCCAATAATAAGGTGACGCAGCACCTAGAATAGCCTCTGGACGAAAGTTATGAAGTAGCATCTTGTATATTTCGTCCAAGGCTTCATGCACGCATTATGGTGGCTTCAACGTCCTGAAATCATCACTTGTAACTCCGTTCTTGTCCCCCATGCGCATGCCATCATCTCCATGCTTGTTCTTGCTCCAATGTTCATCCTTCTCAAAGCTAGGCCCTTCATTTGTAAGCAAAACAAATGTATCCAATTTAGGCAGCATCATATTCTCATGAACATTAGAATCATTACCAAGAAACGAAAATACCTGGTAATTTAATTGGCATGCGCGAGCTCTAGTGATTGGTCCAGTATGTATAGCAGCAGGGGCTATGGGTGTAACAATGGTATTGATGTCCTCATCATCCTCCCCTTCTTGAAATGAAGTCGTCCTCGACGGAAGCTCATCTCCCTCACCCAAATAAGGCTTCAAATCTGCAATGTTAAAAGTGGGACTAACCCCAAAATCTGCAGGCAGCTCAAGTTTATATGCATTATCATTTATTTTCTCTAACACCTTAAAAGGACCATCAGCACGTGGCATTAGCTTTGATTTGCGCAAATCAGGAAATCTATCCTTACGCAAATGTAACCAAACAAGATCTCCAGGTGCAAACACAACATGTTTTCTACCCTTATCTCCAGCAAGTTTATATTTAGCATTCATACGCTCAATGTTTTCCTTAGTTAACTCATGCATTTTTAAGATCAATTCAGCACGTTGTTTAGCATCAAAATTAACCTTCTCCGGAGATGGAAGAGGCAACAAATCAATAGGTGCACGAGGTAGGAAACCATACACAATTTCAAAAGGGCACATCTTAGTAGTAGAATGCAATGAACGATTATAAGCAAACTCAATATGAGGCAAGCATTCTTCCCACATTTTCTTATTATTCTTCAAAACAGCCCTAAGCATAGTAGACAATGTTCTATTGACTACTTCAGTTTGTCCATCAGTTTAGGGGTGACAAGTAGTACTAAAAAGCAGTTTAGTCCCCAACTTAGCCCATAAACATCTCCAAAAGTGGCTAAGAAATTTAGTACCACGATCTGAAACAATAGTATTTGGCACACCATGCAAACGAATAATTTCACGGAAGAACAAATCAGCAACATTAACAGCATCATCGCTTTTATGACATGGTATAAAGTGTGCCATTTTTGAGAATCTATCCACGACAACAAATATGCTATCCCTCCCCTTCTTTGTTCGAGGTAAACCTAAAACAAAGTCCATAGATATATCCTCCCAAGGAACACTAGGTACAGGCAAAGGCATATTTAAACCATGAGGATTGAGTCGTGACTTAGCTTTTTGACATGTAGTGCAGCGAGCAACAAAACGCTCAACATCCTGTCTCATCTTTGGCCAAAAGAAATGTGTAGCAAGTACGTCCTCCGTCTTCTTCACGCCAAAGTGTCCCATTAATCCTCCTCCATGCGCCTCCTGCAACAACAAAAGACGAAGAGAGCTAGCTGCAATGCATAGCTTGTTAGCACGGAACTCAAATCCATCATTAATGACAAACTTGTTCCAGGTTCTTCCTTCTTTACAATTCTGCAAAACATCTTTAACATCAGCATCATACACATATTGATCTTTGATGGTCTCCAAACCAAATATTTCGAAGTCAAGTTGTGACAGCATAGTATAGCGACGAGACAATGCATCAGCAATAACATTTTCTTTACCCTTCTTGCGTTTAATGACATAAGGGAAAGTTTCAATGAATTCAACCCATTTAGCATGTCTACGATTCAGTTTAGCTTGACTTTTAATATGTTTCAAAGATTCATGATCAGAATGTATAACAAATTCTTTGGGCCATAAATAATGTTGCCATGTTTCTAAAGTACGAACAAGAGCATATAGTTCTTTATCATAAGTAGAATAATTCAGACTAGGCCCACTCAATTTTTCAGAAAAGTATGCAACAGGTTTACCATCTTGTAATAACACACCTCCTAATCCAATTCCACTATCATCACATTCAAGCTCAAAAGTCTTATTAAAATCAGGAAGTTGGAGTAAAGGAGCATGTGTCAACTTATCTTTCAATACCGTGAAGGCTTCTTCCTGTGCGGTACCCCAAACCAAAGGCACATCCTTCTTTGTAAGCTCGTTGAGAGGTGCAGCAATGGTGCTAAAACCTCTCACAAAACGCCTATAGAAACCAGCGACGCTAAGGAAACTCCTCACTTATGTGACCGTTTTGGGCTGCGGCCAACTCTCAATAGCTTCAATCTTGGCTTTATCAACTTCAATTCCCTGTGGAGTAACAACATAGCCAAGAAAAGATACCCGGTCGGTGCAAAAGGTGCACTTCCCAAGGTTACCAAACAAACGTGCATCACGTAGAGCAATAAAAACAACACGTAAATGTTCCAAATGTTCTTCCAAAGATTTGCTATAAATCAGTATATCATCAAAATAGACTACCACAAATCGTCCAATGAAAGCACGTAAAACTTCGTTCATTAGTCTCATGAAAGTACTAGGTGCATTAGTTAACCCAAAAGGCATGACTAACCACTCATATAAACCAAACTTAGTTTTAAATGCAGTTTTCCATTCATCTCCCAATTTCACACGAATTTGATGGTATCCACTACGCAAATCAACTTTGGAGAATATTGTAGAGCCACTTAATTCATCAAGCATATCATCTAGCCTAGGAATAGGATGACGATAACGAATAGTAATATTATTAATGCCTCTACAATCAACACACATACGCGATGTACCATCCTTTTTAGGCACTAGTATAATAGGAACAGCACAAGGACTAAGAGATTCGCGTATATAACCTTTGTCGAGCAGCTCCTGTACTTGACGCATAATCTCCTTCGTCTCCTCTGGATTGGTACGGTATGGTGCACGGTTGGGTAGCGATGCACCGGGAATTAAGTCAATTTGATGCTCAATCCCTCGAATAGGTGGTAATCCCGGTGGCACGTCTTGGGCGAAGACGTCAGCGAACTCCTGCAAAATGTTAGTGACAGCAGGGGGGAAAGAGGAAGGCACGTCCTCGAATGAAAATAATACCTCTGTGCACACAAAATCATAGCAAACAGATTTGCTGAAATCTAGCTCATCAATATCAGATTTTGTGGCAAGTAAACATGCACTTTTCAATTTAATTTCAGAAACAACACTAGATGGTTTATTATTAGGTTTCATTTGTTGCTCAATTCTTTTGCCACAATATGATTTTCACTCTTATTTTTCTCCTGTTTTGCTTTATTAGCTCTATTAATGTCATCTTTCAAAATGGAATCAGGAGTCATAGGAAGCAAAGTAATTTTTTTATCCTTATGAACAACAGTATACAGATTGTTTCTACCATGGTGTACAGAATTTTTATCAAATTGCCATGGTCTACCAAGTAATAAGGAACATGCTTGCATGGGTACCACATCACAATCAACATAATCAGCATATGTAGAGATACTAAAATGCACACGAACAGTACGTGTTACCTTAACCTTGCCGCTGTTGTTGAACCATTGGATGTAGTAAGGATGAGGATGTGGTCTTGTGGTGAGAGATAGCTTCTCCACCATCTCCATGCTAGCCAAGTTGTTACAGCTCCCTCCATCTATGATGACGCGAACAGAACGTTCCTTCACAACTCCCTTTGTATGGAACAAATTATGCCTCTGATTTTGCTCTGCTTGTGTGACCTGCACACTCAAAACACGTTGAGCAACTAAACATTCATACCTGTCAGCGTCTTCAGGAGCCATGTATTGCGTCTCATTTTCAGAATCATCTCCACCATGTTCTTCACGTGTAATAAGAGCCAAAGTCTCCTCATCATAGTCACTAGCGGACTCATACCCACCATCCTCAGTAGCAATCATTACACGCTGAGATTTGCATTCTCTCGCATAATGTCCTCTTCCCTTACAACGACGACAAATAATATCACTTGTGTGCCCTATCGATGCCATCAAAGAAGAAGAGCTCTGTGCAGGCCCGGCAGGTGCGCTCTTGGCAGATAGTGGTGGTTGTGCCTGCTTTCTTGTATCATGGCTGGAGGTGGAACCTGATGGAGGTGCTGGTGCAGTGGAAGTAGAAGATGCACGCGGTGTCCATGTGAAGGTCGACCTGCAGAAAAGTTAGTTCGCGCCAATGGCTGTCGATCCTGCACTTCATGTTCAGCTTTACAAGCAAGATGGAATAAACGAGTGATATTATTATAACCCTTATACTCTAGAGTGGTCTGAATCTCTTTATTTAATGCACCCATAAAACGTGCAAGCATAGCTTCATTCTCCTCAACAATACCACATCTAATCATGCCAGTTTGTAATTCCTGATAATAATCTTCTACAGAATTTTTCCCTTGTCTTAAGCTCTGCAATTTTTGAAGTAATTCACGTTGATAATATGGTGGAACCCAACAAGTACGCATAGCAGTTTTCAAAGCAGCCCAAGTAGCTGGAACAGGATATAATCTACAATGTTCAGATTACCAAACACATGCAAAGCTAGTGAAAGCACAAACAGCAGCAGGAACACGTCTCTCCTCAGGATATTGTAAACATGTAAATCGTTGTTCAGTTTCTAACTCCCAAGTAAGATATATATCAGGAACATATCTACCCTCAAATGGTGGAATATTCAATTTCAGTTTAGGGAGATGGTCATGATCTCGTACCTGAGGTGGTGGTGCCGGCCTACCGTTGCGAATATATACCTGAGGTCGACCTGCTGGTGGTGGTGCTGGTGGCTGCACGTAGTTCTGATTTTGATCAACCTCATCCTCATAATCGCCCACATAATCGTCATCCTCCTCAGCCGCTGCAGTAGCAGGAGCCAAAGAAGCATCAACATAGGTGCAGCGGCACCCAAATTTTGACCAGTCTCAATTGGAACGCGCTGTGCTCGTCCCACTTGATTTGGAAGGCGGTGTTGGAGATGTGGTTGTTGTTGTTGTAGAGGTGCGATATGTGCAGCCGGTGGTGGTTGGGGAAGACGCTTGAGTAATTCAGTAAACTTGTTATCCAGCTTTGTCTCGAACGACTTCTCCACGGCATCTATCTTCTCCATAGCCTCTTCAAATCTGTTTAGCACATCTCCCACCTGGCCACTCATCATTTGCTGAAATTTATCATGCAACTCCTTGTTCGTCATGTTCTCCCAATCAGTCTCGTCGGCTTGTGATCCTGCCATAGTTAGCAGCAATAGAAACACAAAAGAATATGATCCTGCAGACTACTAGGAAGTGGTGGTGATGGTGGTGTGTCACAAAACCTTCAAGCGAATCTCAAATTCTTACCAGTTCTTACCCAGCAGCAGGTGGTGATCGGCAACCGTTGTAGTCAAAACTCTCAAAGCTTGGATAGAGCGATTACCAGGGAGAGTCAAACGCACGATGTAGATGTATGTGGAGCTGGGAAGGCTGATAATATGGTAGCAAAAGGGGTCAGCAATAATCAATTTAGAGATGCAAAGTTGAAGAAACGCTCAACGACGGTACTGTGCTGGTCCTAGGCTAGACCGTGCTAGAGACGCGAGCCTAGAACACTAACAAAATCATGGCGCTGCACGTAAACAAGGGAAAAGCACACTTTGGAAAAAAAATTCTCTTTTTTTCGCTTTTTTTTGCGCTCTTTTTTTTGTGAAAAATCACTATAATGGCGAGTGTCTCAAAACTCTTCCCAGGTCAAACTGACACGATGGGCACAAAAAATTTTTTGACTATTTTTTTCGGAAATCAGGGCAGCGACGACGAAAAAGTGCGACAAAAAATCACTATGATGGCGAGTGTCTCAAAACACTCCCCGGGACCTAAAAATAGGATAGGGAAAAAAAAATTTGGTTGCCGAAATTTTGGCCTAAAAACTACCCGGGGGTCTCCAGATACAAAATTTTGGTTGCCGAATTTTTTTTTCGAGACCTACTCAGGCAAGGAAACACGAAACGGAAAATAGATGGATATCTAAAACAAACCGAATATGAAAAGAACTCGGATTGGTGGTGGATATATGGTGGTAGGATATGGCAGCGGTGGTGGTATATGGTAGCGGTGGTGGTATATGGATACGGATCGGTGGTGGTATATGGATACGGCTTGGTGGTGGTATATGGATACGGATTCAGAGCGGTGGCGGATAAGCAATAGTGGTAGATGGCAAGGCGATGATGATGGTGCGGCGGCGGCATGACAACTTATGACCAGAACTCGAAACTCTAAGACTAGACTCTAAGACCAGCAACTTGACACGACGATGCAACCGCAAATTCAACAAAGCAAAAACCCGAAAAAGATTATGCAAAGGCTCAGATTGGTTCGGATATACTGAACTAACCCTAATGTTTTTTTGTGGCTTTTTCGTGGACTGTAGGTATGAAGAACAGACTCGATCTAAACTACGAAAAACTGTAAAATCTCACCGAGCAACCTGGAAATCTGATACCACTTGATAGAGGCAAAGGTGTCCCGTCTTTCGATGAGATGATGGATATCACTTTGTTGGAAGTCGACTTTGACGATCCGACTACGAACGTGCGAGGACGTCGCGCCTTAGCAATCGCTAAACCAACTCCGAGAGGTTATTGACCACGCCGGAGCACGATCAACCTGACCACGAGGGTCTGTTTCCTGCGAGCAAACGAAGAACAAGCAAGAAACTGAGATTGCAATCTAGATATTGCGAATATAAGATGAAAGCTTTATTGATCAAGGTGGGGTTCTGTGACGCCTTTGTCTGGTCGTTGAACACAAACGAAGTACGCGAACTTGCAGCTATGGCGAACTTGTAATCTAAACAAAACCCAAAGTCTAAACGACGCCCTAAGGGCTGTATATATGGAGGAAGAGGGGGGAATTTCGTGGCCCTTGGGGAAGGGGTCCGAAACCAACCCTATCTCTTGTTTCCCCACACATACGAACTCTAAAAATAGCCTATACTCAAGTATTTCGAAATTACATGTGCCTGGCCCAATAATAAGGTGACGCAGCACCTAGAATAGCCTCTGGACGAAAGTTATGAAGTAGCATCTTGTATATTTCGTCCAAGGCTTCATGCACGCATTATGGTGGCTTCAACGTCCTGAAATCATCACTTGTAACTCCGTTCTTGTCCCCCATGCGCATGCCATCATCTCCATGCTTGTTCTTGCTCCAATGTTCATCCTTCTCAAAGCTAGGCCCTTCATTTGTAAGCAAAACAAATGTATCCAATTTAGGCAGCATCATATTCTCATGAACATTAGAATCATTACCAAGAAACGAAAGTACCTGCTAATTTAATTGGCGTGCGCGAGCTCTAGTAATTGGTCCAGTATGTTTAGCAGCAGGGGCTGTGGGTGTAACAATGGTATTGATGTCCTCATCAGTTGTCTTCCTCATGTTGCTCTTGGCGAGGAGGGTTGTCGATCTCATGTTGCTCTTGGCGAGGAGGTGGTCCATTGTCTTCTTGCTCTCGATGGACTTGACGTTCTTGTCTCGCTTGAGGAGAAACTTGTCTATCTTGACGAGGAGCTTGTCGATCTTGACGAGGGGCTTGACGATGCACACGTGCTTCGTAAATCCTTTCTTGAGCTTCGTCGCGAAGTGCTTCTTGATGTAGTCGAGCTTGTCGGCCTCGATTGGCTACGGCACGACTTGAGTCTTGAAGAGCACGTTGCGCCTCAAGTGCTTGAGCTTCACGTAGTTGTCGTTCTTGACGTTGCGCCTCGGCGTCTTGTGCATCTTGATGTTGTCGCGCTCGCTCCTCTTGTTCTTGTTGTCGTTGGCGTTGCCGTTCTTGTGCTTGTGCGAAAGCAGCTTCGTTGTGACGATGTCGATGCTCTTGAGAGTTGGTGTCGTGTAGAGGATTGCGGTTAGCTTGACGGTCTTGACGCGCGACACGACGAAGAGTGTTTGATGTCGGTGTACTTGAACCGGAGATGGTGTCGTCGTAGTGTCGACTTGAGCGGCTCCGTCTCGACGAGGACGAAGTTGTAGAAGAGCGGATCATCATGGTTCGGATATCTTCTTTGAGGGAACTCATGGATGTGTCGAAGTAGTCTCTTGTACGTTGCTCAGATTGTCGTAGATCGGTGGCGAGGTTGTCGATGCGATCGCCCAAAGCATGTTTTTCTTGATGCAAAGCTCGGTGTGCACCAAATAGTTGAGTCTTGGTGACGTAGGATGACATGTCGTCGTCTTGCTCCAAGTGAGTGGATTGGTCGAAGTACTTGGCCTATCCATCATTTCAAACAAAGATATGTGAGTGGGAGAAAGAGAAGGACCAATACCAAATGTACCTTGACCGATGTTGAAAATGGATCAAAGATCACTCCAATGTGTAGCAAGGAAATAGCACAATTGGTATCGTTTCTTGTCGGTTCTCACACCTACACAAGTAAAAGCTTATGGTGGAGCTTGGTTAGGATGGTGGCACAAAACTTGATGCAATTGTAAGTGAGACTCAATAATGTTGGAAAAGATTCACAAATTTGCAAATGCAACAAGTAGACCAATAGCAAGATATGGTACACGGAAACACACACGCAAATAGATAAGTGGGGTTGGGCAACCAAGGGTGAGCCAAAATGTGGAATCCACCAAGATGCTCTTGTTGCACAACACCAGAGAGACGCTAGCACGATTGCACAATAGGCGGATACGAACTTGTGCACAACCTACTAAGCAAAAATGCAACGACTTCTATCCCAAGTATGCTATATGTATGATGTTTCTATGCTTTGATCCAAGATGATCGAGTATGACAATCTTAATGTTGTATGATGTTATGGTTCTTGCTTATAAGCTCTTTGCTTATCGTTCCCTTTTGCTTAAAATCTTGTTTGGCTCTTTGTTGTTTGAGCTCTTTTCTCATGCAATGCTTCATGAACCAAGATAGCAATTGTGTATGCGAAGACAACTTTTGTGACACAAGAGATGATACCAAGATATGCAACTCAATGATGGTATGTATGCTATGTGAAGTATGAACACTAATGTGCACAAGTCACGTTGCCGGCAATACTCAAAGGCTAGTCTCGATGGTAAGCTACGCAAAAGTAAGGCCATGGGTTTATCAATGCAAATGCAAGAGAGTATGATGATATCGCTATACCAAGATGATATGAAGGTGAAGGTGATACCAATGTAGCCGTTCGTAGTAGTCCTTGGCGAAGATGAGCGGTGGTGATGTTGTTGCCGAACCGTACCTAGATAGCCGAAACACAATAGGACACGGAAACCACAACTCAAATTCTCAAAACAAAACGGGTCAAAATTGTCGGAGTTGGTAGCGGGAAAGGCTATGGTGGTGCTATGCGGAAATGGTGGTGGTATGCGGAAGTGTATGTGGGCACCGGGACAAAATTTGGTGAAAGTTAGGCGGGAAAGCGGAGTGGAGGATGGAAGTGATGCTGCCAGGGGCCGGATGTCCGGGCCGGGCAGGATGTCCGGGCTGGTCGGGCCGGATGTCCGGGCTCGGGATCCGTGGATGAACACCGCGTGGAGAGGTCAAATCCAGGGCAAAATTCGGAAGATTTTGTGGATGGAAATTGGGGAAAAGATGGGGAAAAGCTAGATCTACCTGCAACACACGAAATCCGCGGATCAAATCCAACAAAACTTCATCAAACCAACAAATCACAAAAAAAAATTGGGGCAATTTTCGGATTAGGACGAAAAACAACAAAATCAAGCTAGAAAACAAAGAGAAGGGCTCCGAAATCGTGATCAACGTGGCTCATGATACCAACATGATGTAGGGTGGAACCCTAGATGGCCGATCTTTCACGAAAGGAGCGGATCCCAACTAAGAACACGAAGAACACGAGGGGAAACACGAGGGGAAGACACGAGAGAATCACTCAAACCAACAAGAACAATCACACATGTGCTAGATCCTCAAAACACAAAGAGAGATACACGATCCACGATCAACAAAGGACGATACAAAGGGTAACCAGTTCTTCTCCGTGAGGAGGTCTTGATGGGGGCCACCCAAGAGGGGGTCTTGAATCCAACGTGGATCGTCTCCGAAGAGGGGCCGCAGTCTCTCTCGAGGAGGAGATCCGTATGGATGAGCAATGCTCTATCTCACATATGAGCTAAACCAATGCTAACCCTAGAAAGATGGAGGAGAAAGAGTATATATAGTCTAGGGAGTCGAAGGGGTACACGGGCCTCGGCCCTTACTGTGCGCAGACAGAGGTGGCCGGATGTCCGGGCGACGGGCCGGATGTCCGGGGCTTCGGGAGAGGCCGGATGTCCGGGCTGGGGGCCGGATGTCCGGGGCTTCAGGAGAGGCCGGATGTCCGGGCTGGGGCCGGATGTCCGGGCTGGAGGGCAAAACTTCTGGATGTTCTGTAGCGTGGCGCCGGATGTCCGGGCTGGACGCCGGATGTCCGGGCCCTGTAGGCTTGGGCGTCTGGGCTGCTGCTGCTGTGGTTGCTCCAGGGGCCGGATGTCCGGGGACTTGGCCGGATGTCCGGGGCCTGGAAGGTGAACTTGCCCGTTTCCGTTGGTTCTCTTCATCTGTGAACTTGGCGGCTTGTCCGTCTTCACGTGCATCCTCGGGAGGTTCCTCTTGACACCTAATCCTGCATAGCATATCGGACTTAGGTAGTAGCCATGTCTCGAGTGGGTCATATGTGATATCACTAAGGAAGGAAGTCACCTCGTTCTCGAGAGCTCTAGCTCGTGCTCGTGTCATAGGTCCTCTTGGCTCTTGATGAGATGATGGTAGGTCCATGGGGATGACCGTAGGATGCTCCGCATCATTATTGCTGATGCATTGTCTCGCGCTATACTATGCTTTCACAACTTGACTTCAAAATATTTGGTTCGGAGACCATCAAAGATCAATATGTGCATGATGCTGATTTTAAAGATGTTTTGCCTTGGATAGATAGAGAGGGAGGGCAGAGGCCTTTGGTGTCCCTTTCAGTCAAGAATTGGGGGACTGAAACATGCCACTGAAAGACTCTACTGAGACAAAAAGATGGGCTGTCAAAAAGGAGAATTCTAAAGAAGGAAGAACCTGGAACAAGTTTGTTGTTAATGATGGATTTGTGTTCCGTGCTAACAAGCTATGCATTCCAACTAGCTCTCTTCGTCTTTTGTTGTTGTAGGAGGCGCATGGAGGAGGATTAATGGGACACTTTGGTGTGAAGAAGACGGAGGACGTACTTTCTACACATTTCTTTTGGCCAAAGATGAGACGGGATGTTGAGCGTTTTGTTGCTCGCTGCACTACATGTCAAAAAGCTAAGTCACGACTCAATCCTCATGGTTTATATATGCCTTTGCCTGTACCTAGTGTTCCTTGGGAGGATATATCTATGGACTTTGTTTTAGGTTTACCTCGAACAAAGAAGGGGAGGGATAGCATATTTGTTGTCGTGGATAGATTCTCAAAAATGGCACACTTTATACCATGTCATAAAAGCGATGATGTTGTTAATGTTGCTGATTTGTTCTTCCGTGAAATTATTCGCTTGCATGGTGTGCCAAATACTATTGTTTCAGATCGCAATACTAAATTTCTTAGCCACTTTTGGAGATGTTTATGGGCTAAGTTGGGGACTAAACTGCTTTTTAGTACTACTTGTCACCCCCAAACAGATGGACAAACTGAAGTAGTCAATAGAACATTGTCTACTATGCTTAGGGCTGTTTTGAAGAATAATAAGAAAATGTGGGAAGAATGCTTGCCTCATATTGAGTTTGCTTATAATCGTTCATTGCATTCTACTACTAAGATGTGCCCTTTTGAAATTGTGTATGGTTTCCTACCTCGTGCACCTATTGATTTGTTGCCTCTTCCATCTTCGGAGAAGGTTAATTTTGATGCTAAACAACGTGCTGAATTGATCTTAAAAATGCATGAGTTAACTAAGGAAAACATTGAGCGTATGAATGCTAAATATAAACTTGCTGGAGATAAGGGTAGAAAACATGTTGTGTTTGCACCTGGAGATCTTGTTTGGTTACATTTGCGTAAGGATAGATTTCCTGATTTGCGCAAATCAAAGCTAATGCCACGTGCTGATGGTCCTTTTAAGGTGTTAGAGAAAATAAATGATAATGCATATAAACTTGAGCTGCCTGCAGATTTTGGGGTTAGTCCCACTTTTAACATTGCAGATTTGAAGCCTTATTTGGTGAGGGAGATGAGCTTCCGTCGAGGACGACTTCATTTCAAGAAGGGGAGGATGATGAGGACATCAATACCATTGTTACACCCACAACCCCTGCTGCTACACATACTGGACCAATTACTAGAGCTCGCGCACGCCAATTAAATTACCAGGTACTTTCGTTTCTTGGTAATGATTCTAATGTTCATGAGAATATGATGCTGCCTAAATTGGATACATTTGTTTTGCTTACAAATGAAGGGCCTAGCTTTGAGAAGGATGAACATTGGAGCAAGAACAAGCATGGAGATGATGGCATGCGCATGGGGAACAAGAACGGAGTTACAAGTGATGATTCCAGGACGTTGAAGCCACCATAGTGCGTGCATGAAGCCTTGGACGAAATATACAAGATGCTACTTCATAACTTTCGTCCAGAGGCTATTCTAGGTGCTGCGTCACCTTATTATTGGGCCAGGCCCATGTAATTTCGAAATACTTGAGTATAGGCTGGTTTTAGAGTCCGTATGTGTGGGGAAACAAGAGGTAGGGTTGGTTTCGGACCCCTTCCCCAAGGGGCACGAAATTACCCCCCTCTTCCTCCATATATACAACCCTTAGGGTGCCGTTTAGACTTTGGGTTTTGTTTAGATTAAAGTTCGCCATAGCTGCAACTTCGCGTACTTCGTCTGTGTTCAACGACCAGACAATGGCGTCACAGAACCCCACCTTGATCAATAAAGCTTTCATCTTATATCCGCAATATCCAGATTGCAATCTAAGTTTCTTGCTTGTTCTTCGTTTGCTCGCAGGAAACAGACCCTCGTGGTCAGGTTGATCGTGCTCCGGCGTGATCAATAACCTCTCGGAGTTGGTTTAGCGATTGCTAAGGCGCGACGTCATCGCACGTTCGTAGTCGGATCGTCAAAGTCGACTTCCACCAAAGCGATATCCATCATCTCATCGAAAGACGGGACACCTTTGCCTCTATCAGGAAGTCACCTAGTTGTCGAGAGCTCTAGCTCGTGCTCGTGTCATGGGTCCTCTTGGCTCTTGATGAGAGGATGGTAGGTCCATGGGGATGATCGTAGGATGCTCCGCATCAATAAACCAATGCAAAAACCTTATCATTATCTACTGTAGCAAATCGCTAAAATTATTATGCAACACTGCATACTAAATGCCTCTGCATATTTAATACTCCTATCCTCAAATAGAATCATTGATCAAGCAAACATATGCAAACAATGCAAACGTAACAGCAATCTGCCAAGCCAGTATAGTCTATAAAGAATGCAAGAGTATCAATAATTATTAAACTCCAAAAATTATGAAAATTTACCACACTGTAGAAAATTTATCAGAGATTATTTTGCAAAAAATTTCGAATTTTATCACATTCTGACTTTTCTAGGGAATTTTTGCAACATCGATAAACTTTCTGTTTTGAAACAACAACATGTAGACTTGCAAAATAAGTATGGCAAAGGCTATACTTGATATTTTTATTGAAAAGAAAGATGCAAAATATTATTCTAAATAACAGCAAGCAAATCCTAACAAAAGAAAATGACGCTCCAAGTAAAACTTATATCATGTGACGAATGAAAACATAGCTCCAAGTGAGGTTACCGATAATGTTGAAGATGAAAGAGGGGATGCCTTCCGGGGCATCCCCAAGCTTAGTTGCTTGGATCTTCCTTGAATATTACCTTGGGGTGCCTTGGGCATCCCCAAGCTTAGGGTCTTGTCACTCCTTATTCTCCTATATCGACATCTCACCCAAAACTTGAAAAACTTCAATCACACAAAACTCAACGGAACTTCGTCAGATAGGTTAGTATGATAAAGAGCAAACCATTTCACTTTGGTACTGTCAAAGACAAGATTCATAATTGTTTCCACACAATGCCTACTGTAGCATATTATTTCCACAATTTATATTGAGCAATATAAGCCATAGAAACTAGAAAACAAGCAAACTATGCATTGAAAACATAATCTGTCAAAAACAGAACATTCTGTAGTAATCTGTACTCCAACAATATTTTTGCTACTCCAAACATTCTGAAAATTTAGGAAAACGTAGAGAATTTGTATATCTATCACCTGTAAAAAAATAGAATTTTTCCACGTTCCAGTAAAATATAATAATTTCTGCACTGGACGCAAAAGTTTCTGTTTTTGCACAGATTCAAGTCAACTATCATCCACACTATCCCAAAAGCTTTACTTGGCACTTTATTGAAACAAAAGCAATAAAACATGATCACTACAGTCGCTTAATCATGTGAACACACAAAGATAGTAGGGGTAAATGTTGGGTTGTCTCCCAACAAGCGCTTTTCTTTTATGCCTTTTAGCTAGGCATGATGATTTCAATGATGCTCACATAAAAGATAAGAATTGAAACATAAAGAGAGCATCATAAATCATAAGTTCCTCTCTTATAATAATTTTCAGTAGCATCATCAATAGATTCATCAATATAATCATCACATAAAGCATTCTTTTCATGATCCAAAAGCATAGAAAACTTAAAACTCTCCACATAAGCAAATTTCTTATCATCAATAGTAGTGGGAGCAAACTTAACAAAATAACTATTATGAGAGTGAAAATTAAAATCATGATGGCAAGTTTCATGGTTATCATTATTCTTTATAGCATACATGTCATCACCATAATCATCATAGATAGCAACTTTGTTATCATTATAACAAATTTGCACATCAAATCTTGGGGGACTAAAAATATGATCTTCATCAAACATAGAATCCCCAAGCTTATGGCTTTGCATATCATTAGCATTATGGATATTCAAAGAATTCATACTAACAACATTGCAATCATGCTCATCATTCAAAGATTCTATGCCAAACATTTTATTGAATTCTTCTTCAATCAATTAAGCATAATTTTCCTTTCCATCATTTTCACGGAAGACATTATAAAGATGATCAATAATATGATGCAACCTCAATTCCATTTTCTTTAGTAGTTTTTTTATAAACCAAACTAGTGGTAAAACAAGAAACTAAAAGATTCAATTGCAAGATCTAAAGATATACCTTCAAGCACTCACCTCCCCGGCAACGGCGCCAGAAAAGAGCTTGATGTCTACTATGCAACTTGTTCTTGTAGACTTGTGTTGGGCCTCCAAGCGCAGAGTTTTGTAGGACAGTAGCAATTTTCCCTCAAGTGGATGACCTAAGGTTTATCAATCCGTGGGAGGTGTAGGATGAAGATGGTCTCTCTCAAACAACCCTGCAACCAAATAATAAAAAGTCTCTTGCGTCCCCAACACACCAAATAAAATGGTAATTTGTACAGCTGCACTAGTTTGGCGAAGAGATGGTGATACAAGTGTAGTAATGATAGTAGATATTGATTTTTGTAATAGGAACAATAAAAAAACCAGCAAGGTAGCAATTGATAAAACGGAGCACAAACGGTATTGCGATGCTTGAAAATGAGGCCTAGGCTCCGTACTTTAGCTAGCGCAATCTCTCAACGGTGCTAATATAATTGGATCATATAACCAACCCTTAAAGTGCGATGAAGAATCACTCCAAAGTTCCTATCTAGCGGAGAACATAAGAAGAAATTATTTGTAGGGTACGAAACCACCTCGAAGCTATTCTTTCTGATCGATCTATCCAAGAGTTCATACTAAAATAACACCAAATAATTTCAGATTCATAATACTCAATCCAACACAAAGAACCTCAAAGAGTGCCCCAAGATTTCTACTGGAGAAACAAAGACAAGAACATGCATCAACCCCTATGCGTAGATTACCCCAATGTCACCTCGGGAATCCGCGAGTTGAGTGCCAAAACATATATCAAGTGAATCAATACGATACCCCATTGTCACCACGAGTGTTCATATGCAAGACATATATCAAGTGCTCTCAAATCCATAAAAGTATTCAATCCGATAAAACGAAATCTCAAAGGGAAAACTCAATTCGCAACAAGATGGAGAGAGGAAAACAGCATATGATCCGACTATATTAACAAAGCCCGTGATACATCAAGATCGTGACATCTCAAGAACACGAGAGAGAGAGAGAGAGAGAGAGAGAGAGAGAGATTAAACACATAGCTACTGGTACAAACCCTCAGCCCTGAGGGTGGACTACTCCCTCCTCATCGTGGTAGCCGTCGGGATGATGAAGATGACCACCGGAGATGATTCCCCCCTCCGGCAGGGTGCCGGAACGGGGTCGAGATTGGTTTTCGGTGGCTATAGAGGCCTGCGGCGGCGGAACTTCTGATCTAGGTTAACCCCGAGGGTTTTTAGAATATTTGGGAATTTATAGGGTAAAGAGGGGGTGCGGGAGGCCACCGAGGTGGGCACAACCCACCTGGGCGTGCCTGGGTGGTGGGTTGTGCCCCCCTCGGGGCACCCCCCCCCCCAGGTGCTGCTCTGGCCCATTGGAAGTGCTCTGGTCCATAAAAAATCCTCAAAAAGTTTCGCGGTGTTTGGACTCTATTTGATATTGATTTCCTGCGATGTAAAAAACAAGCAAAAAAACAGCAACTGGCACCAGGCACTGGGTCAATAGGTTAGTCCCAAAAAATGATATAAAGTTGCTATAAAATGATTGTAAAACATCCAAGAATGATAATATATCAGCATGAATACTTCATAATTTATAGATACGTTGGAGACGTATCAACCATTAACACTGCTTGTCATGTTATCAATCGTGTTTATCTTCACAAGTTCCAAACTTCATATGAGCCTATCACTGGCAAGAAACCAAATGTTTCTTATCTTCGTGGTTTTGGTGCACCTTGCTATATTCTTGATATGAATCATTCTTCCAAGTTTGCAGCTAAGGCACATGAAGGATTTCTTCTTGGTTATGGCTCAAACTCGCATACTTATCGAGTCTATAACTCTCACCACATGAAAGTTATGGAAACAGTAAATGTGCGGTTTGATGAATCTAGCGGGTCCCAAAAGGAGCACTTGCCAAATGTGATAGATGAACCGCTGATATCGGATGCTATTCGGCAAATGGCCATTGGGACTGTCAAGCCTGTTGAAGGAAATGCACCCGAGTCATCTGATGATGATGCTCCCATGACTCGAAGCGGAACTCGTCAGGCCTCTACCGAAGCAAATGCTCCTCCAAATGGAAATGGCAATCAGAACGCAAATGTCGATCAAAATGGCAATCCTGAAGGGAATGATGATACAAATGCAGATCCTGATGATAATGACCATCACGAAGAAAATGCTCATCCTCAAGTGGCAAATCGAGTTGATCCCTCACTAATTCTCGATGAACTTGAGAATCTAGGTTATCGACCCACAACTCGTTCGCGTATACTGTGACAGTTTCTCCTTTGTTTCATTGGCAGAACCTACCAAATATGAAGAATCCATGAATGATCCAGATTGGATGAATGCCATGCAAGAGGAGTTGGTGCAATTCTAATTAAATGATGTGTGTGAATTGGTTGAAAAATTGAATCCTAAGAAGCACAATATCATCGGCACAAAATGGATCCTCCGCAACAAGCAAGACGAAAATGGTATTGTGGTAAGAAACAAAGCACGACTTTTTGCTCAAGGGTACACACATGTAGAAGGCATTGATTTTGGTGAAACATATGCTCATGTTGCACGCCTTGAGGCAATTCGCATTCTACTTGCTTATGCAAATTACAGTGATATCCTGTTGTATCAAATGGATGTGAAAAGTGTTTTCCTCAATGGTGAAATTGATGAGGAAGTTTATGTTAGACAGCCACCTGGCTTTGAATACCCTGAGTTTCCTAACAAAGTTTTCAGGTTGAAGAAAGCTTTATATGGGCTAAAACAAGCCCCTAGATCTTGGTATGACACCCTGAAGAAGTTTTTGCTCGACAAGGGGTTCAAACCAGGATCCACTGATCCCACACTTTTCACTCGTGCTGTTGACAATGATTTATTCGTTTGTCAAATCTACGTGGATGATATTATCTTCGGCTATACTAACAGTGCCTGAAGCTTAGAATTCCGGAAAATGATGCCCGATAAATATCAAATGTCCATGATGGGTGAACTCAAATTCTTTCTCGAATTGCAAATACGTCAACAAGCGAATGGCATCTTCATTTCTCAGGAAAAATATCTGAAGGAGTGTCTGAAGAAGTTCAAAATGCAAGATTCCAAAATGAAGGGCTATAAAACTCCAATGCCCACGAATGGTAAGCTAGATGCAGATGTGTACGGTAAGGATTATGATCAGAAAGCCTATCATTCGATGATTGGATCTCTTCTTTACCTATGTGCATCCAGACCTGACATTATGTTGAGTGTTTGCATGTGTGCCCGCTATCAAGCTGCACCGAGAGAATCGCATCACCAAGCGGTCAAGCGCACTCTGAGATATTTGGTTCACACCCCCACCTTAGGTTTATGGTACCCTAAGGGAGCACAGTTTGATCTTGTTGGTTATTCATACTCAGATTGGGCTGGCGACTTGGTTGATAGGAAATCTACTTCGTGGACATGTCATTTCCTCGGTAGATCCTTGGTCTGTTGGTTTTCAAGGAAGCAGAATTGTGTTTCTCTATCTACGGCTGAGGCCGAATATATTGTTGCTGGCTCTTATTGCACTCAGTTATTGTGGATGAAGCAGACACTGAAGGATTATGGCATCAAGTTCAAGCATATACCTCTTTATTGTGATAATGAGAGTGCCATCCAAATTGCACACAATCCTGTGGAGCATTCTCGCACGAAGCACATTGCCATCAGACATCACTTTATTCGCGATCATGTGGCTCGAGAGGATATTGTTGTCAATCACGTCAAGACCGAAGACAATCTCACTGATATCTTCACCAAGCCTCTCAACGAGAAAAGATTCTGTGCATTAAGGTGTGAGCTAAATATCCTAGACCTCGCTAACGTGGAATAAGCTGGACTCGGCACCCATGCTAACACTTCCACATCTTTTAAAGGAATGGGTGCATAACACTCGACGAGTCTGAAACTTTCGACAAAGTGAAAGTTTCTTTCTGAGAGTGAATACATTAACGAAGAACTAGACTAATCGGGTGCCACGATAATTGTGCGACGCTCGGGGTCATACAGTTCTTATACGGTGGGTTACGCCACCACAATTTTCTTCGATTAGTTTCTATTCGATTCGATGGATTTGATTTCTGTCGGAATGCATTTCTCTCATTGTTATTTGCTCGGTCTCTTTGTTCTCTGCTCAGTGAAATGCCTAGGACCTTGTTTTCCCTCTAATCTATCTCTTCCAGTCTATGTTGTTCCGTTACAAATGCTTAATTCTATCTAGAACGAAACTTATCTGGTGTCCTTGACCACGATTTTGCTTCGGACCGAACTTTAATCTGTTTTGGCGAAAGTTGTCCAAAGTTTGGGCTTTCCCGCCCGAGTCAGGACCACATTCTGTGACGGTTGCCACGTGTTGTACTTCAACTGCCAGTCCATCCTATCCGTTGAATTGCAATCGTCCCCGTATAGAAACCATTCGATCTTAACCTCGGCGTGCGGTTATTTTCCTCGCCTATATATAAACCGCACCACCCCCTTCGTCCTCCTTACCTTCTTTCCCCTCGCTCCCTCTTTCCACCGAAACCCCCGCCACACTGCTCCTCCTTGAGCTCGACGCCGACGACCCCTTCGTCGCTTTGCTGACGGAAAGATGTCACCGGAGTCATTCGACGCCGCCGCGGATTTCTTCTCCCTCGCGCCGCCGTAGCTGCTGCACGTCACCAAGCTAGGGTACGTGTAGTTTGTGGTCGAATTTCCTTCCTTCCGATTCGAGTTCGTCCGCGGTTGATTTTCACCGATTTTACCACTTATCTTAGATCTAGGTTTTTACTTCTCTAGTGCGTGTGATTTGTAGTTTTTTCTCACATCTGAATCTGTCAGATCTAGGGTTTGTGATTATGCTTCGCTCGAATGAAATGCCTAGCTCGCTGTCTAGTATTTTTTTCAGACTTACTAGCTCGATCTATATGTTTCATTCTATCAAAACAGTTATCAAATTCTGTGTCTGATTCTTCCTCAAAATGTTTTGTTTGAGAAAATCTTTCGCTATGATCATTTGTGACTCTGTCCCCATTTTCCCTCGCTTCTATTCTCTTTCATAGGTCAATGCAGTCAGTTGCAGATTCTGCCAAGATTCACAGCATGGCTGATGATGTAGAAGCTTTGATGGGAACAACTGACGAGTCCAAAGCACCAAAGAGCCCAACGGTAGGCCCATCAACGAGCAAAAGAAAATAAGCCGAACAAAATACAAATGAGCAAGAAGCAGATGCCTCGAAGAAAAGAAGAGGTGGCAGGCAACCCATCAAAAACACACCTGAGCTTGTTTCTCACGATGAATATAACACCGTTCCAGGAGAAGATTCAACTCAGAGAAAAGGACTGTGCAAAAGATTTGGCGCCACTGGGTCAAGAAATGGTTTAACTATAAGATGGTTCACCCTCGGTACGCCAAGAACTTTGCTTTCCATCCCCCATGCGGTGACTGTCGCGAGATTGGACTCATTCAAGTTGATGGACCGCAGCAAAGACCTCCACCACCTCCTGATGCTCATGAAACTTCCATCAAGACTCCAGATTCTTATCCTGAAGAAAAGGCCAAGCGCCTCAAGAATGCTGAGAAACGTGCCAAGAAGGCCGCCAAAGATCAAGCAAAGGAAGAGGAAAATCGTTGTCTCATCAAGTCAGATGTCGAGAAGAGAAAGGCTGAAGGAAAAGACGAGCGCAGAATGAAGAATAAGCACGATCCAAAATCTGCTGCTCTGAAGAAAAAAAGCGCCCCGAGGAAAAGGCCTGCGAAGCCAGTTGAACCTGAAAGTGATTCCTCTGATCAAGATGATCCACCGCTTACTCGAGAGGAAATTGATGCAACTCTCTCCGAACATGTGAATGTCACCACATCCACTGTTCTACCAGATCTTCCTGTGGATGTTGTTCCAGTCGCACCCCCAAAGAAGACCACCTTGAAGAGGAAGACCCCACCAACCATTGTTACCATGGTTGACAAGGTGAACACCGAACCTCATCCTAATGCAATTAACTTGCAAGATTTGGTGGTCGAAGCCCCTGTTCGCACAACAAAGCCATGAGAAAAGCTTCCGAAAGATAAATTGAAGCAAATGAAAGGACAGATGCCAAGCAGAAGATTCCCAAGTCTGATGTTGTGAAAGAAAAAGTTGCACAATTTGCTTCCAAACTGACTCAACCTCTGGCTTTTATGCCTCCGGCCGAGAAAAATATGGTTCAGACTACTCCCTCTGCTCCATTGACTGCTCAGCTTGAAAAAGACACTATTGCACCACATTCTTTTGATCATCAGTTCATCATGGGGCAACTAGACCATTTTGTTGAAAATTTATTTGATGGGGAAGTGTCATCTTTGCCAATTTCTTCTGAAGTTATATCTCAAGCTTCTGTTCTGATCGAAGATATGAGAAATGATTTAGCTGAGATAAATGACCTCATTGGTCAACTCAAGGAGCTTGACAACTTCATGAAAGCTACTAAGTCCAAGTTTGTCATCAGGCAGCTTGAAGAATCCTATGATGATATCAATAAGGAGTTGAAAGTTCTTCGTCACAAAAGGCTGGGATTTCATTCGGATCTGGACCAAACCATTCACAAAATTTTCCTTGATCATCAAGAAAATATGACTGGTTACAATGATCTAGTCAAGGGACACATTGATCCTTCGAAGAAGAAAAAGAAGAAGAATGCTCCTCCTCCAGAAGCTGACACTCAAAAAGAAAATTCTCATGCGCAAGCTGGTTCTTTGGTTCCTCACGAACCAGTTGTACATGAGCCATCTTCACCAAGGCCAACTGAAGCAGTGTTTGTGGTTACTCCCGCTCATGATGAAAATCCAACTTAGCATCAAGTATCCGAAGAAGGAGAGATTCCTCGGTCAGAACGACGAGATTCTCCTGTCCTCGATGAACCTAAAGATTCATTTCCTCCCTCTGCTCCACCAACTTCAGAAGCAATTCCTTAATAGCCCCAAATGAATGATAAAGCTTCAGTGCATGAATCTGCCCCCGCACAAGTGACAAATCCCTCTCCCTTGAGGATTTTATTTGTTGTAGCTCGAAGACCCTCAGATGTTAATCCTTCAGCAGCAAACTCACCATCAGCTCATCATTCTGATTCCGTCATCTATGGCGATGAAGTACTTTCTATTGAAGAAGAACTAAAGTACCCATATCCTCACGAGAGACTACCCTTGTTTACCACTGGCGTCGGCATCAAAGGGCCTTTGTTCAACAGAAATACTCACTCACTTTTCTTTCGAGAGAGTCCTTACAGCAAGCCTAGGATATCTGATTCTCCTCAATTTGGACTCAGGAGCAGGCGATATACTACTCCCGTATTTTGTATGACAGCCTGAAGATTTTCCCTCATGAGTTCCCGGACTTTGCAGCCATGAAAAGCATTGGATGCTTCAATCAAATTCTGCAAGACATCAAAGACTATGGTATCACTCGTGTCTTAGGCTATCAACATCCATGGAACAGGGAGATTATTCTTCAATTTTATGCAACTCTATATATCTCCGGTGACGAGACAGATAGCACATCGTGGATAATGGAACGGATGACAGAAGGAAAAAGAATCAAATGCTCTGCTATGGACTTTGTCTCCCATTTTCATTTTCCTCGATTTGAACATGGCAAAACTGAGATTCGTGTTCACAACATTGATGCACTCACTGATGAAGATTTTTGATGCACAATGGATAAAGAAAAGATTTGTGATTATCATGGTTCTCCTCTGCCTAAACATTTAACCTTCGACAATCAGACTCTATACCACATCCTCACATATACCATGTGTCCGCTGGTGGAATGAATACTGACAATGTAATATCTGATGTTCATCGAAACACCATCCATGCCATCTGATAGAGGCGAGGGTGTCCCGATCTTTCGATGAGATGATAACTATCGATTTGGTGGAGATGACTTCGACGATCCGACTACAAACGTGCACCACGTTGCGCCTTAGCAATCGCTAAACCAACTCCGAAAGGTTATTGACCACGTTGGAGCACGATCAACCTGACCACGAAGGTCTATTCCTGAGAGCAATCGAAGAACAAGCAAGAATATGATAAAGCAATCTGAATATTGCGAATATAGATGAAGTATTGATAAAGGCGGGGATTCGGAAGCGGTCTTGGTCTGGTCGTTGGACACAAACGAAGTACACGAAGTTGCAATGGCTAACTTTTAACTAAACAAATCCCAAGGAAAAAGCTACTAGATGGATCTACTTATATAGGAGCAAGGGGTGGCGGCCAAGGAGGTGGGAGGAGGTCCCAAGGCAGCCTAAAACCAACCCTAGATCGTACAAGGCTCATGGGCCCAAGTGGAGGTGATGCAACACCTTTGGACTTGTTGTTTGACTCGGATTCTGCTGTAGCGTCAGATTGTTTCGTCCATATCTCAATGCTCCGGACGAATTTAAAGGTGAATCCAATTGGGTTGGAAAGATGACGAAATCTAATTTCCAACAAAAAAAGAATCACCCAATTCGGAGTCCGTATGAAAAAGTTGTTGGCGTTTTGAGTCAGGTATGTCTGTGCAGTCCGGATCTGAATCCAGAACGTGGGAGACTTGGACTCTATCTTCTCTTGGCCCAAAAGTGACGTGAGAGGACTTTTTGAATAGAACCTAAACTTCTCCTTTTGCCTTATCTTCATATGTGGATTGTACAAATGTCCCATACACCTGCAATTAGACAAAACACAAAAGTGTATGAAGTATTTTTTGTTCTGGATAACATAAGTAGATTATTGGATAGTTTGCACTAGAAATCACCTGACAAATATGCATGTATGCAATATTTTTGGTCGTATCCAAGGTAGTCATGTCCTCATCATCCTCCCCTTCTTGAAAACAAAGCCGTCCTCGTATGATTATGGCTAACAAAAGAGACAAGGTGTACACGTTGTATATGTATATGTCATCCGTTTTTACTGATCTCATTTGATGCACATGTGACACAGTTATACAAGAGCACCCTTCAAAAGTCGTGAAATGTAAAGCCAATATATTATCACAAGAAATCAATGGCATGAAAATATTGCAACTCAGTTTGCACATATAAGTGAAGCTCTTATTCATATCAAAAGATTGACAATGCTTATCATTAAACCATCCCAACATTGATGAACCATCACCAAGATTAGAGGTCATATCAAAATGATTAAACATTGGCAAATTATTTTCAAACTTATTTGATCCAAATCTGATTTATTCCCTGATTCACTTGAGTCTTTTGCATCGATAGTTAATTAAATGGGTTCACTCAAAATTGTTTGATCACATGACAAAGTCAAATCATCATTGTAGTCCTCTAAAGTAGCTGGTGTGATCATTAGTGGGTAGCTCACCGCATGGTGCACTTAAATTGACAAGACATTCATCATACTCATGTGGAGGTGGAAGATTAGTACCTTTGTCATTACCTCTTATGATCAACTCAGATGATGTAGGCACTCTCGGTGATGATGTGTCACATGGTGGAGGTGATGTAGTCCTCACAACAACGGATGTGGTTGTAATAGTATGCCTAGTAGTTGAAGGGACAACCGTATCAACTCTTGGAATGTGCATCTCGCGCTTGTTTTCCTTGTGGGCAACACGTCGTTTTATTTCCTGTTTAGCTTTGCAAGCAAGATGAAACAAATGGTCCATAGGATAACACTCTTCATGAATTAGTATCTCCTGAATGTCACGATTTAATCCTCCCCGAAATCTATCCATAAAATCTTCTTCACTTTCTTCTAAAGAGGAATGCAGCAAGGTAGTTTGTAAAGTATCATAATATTTTGTTACGGTGTCACTACCTTGTTTTAAATGTTGCAACTTTGTAATCATGTCACGAGTATAATAATCGGGAACGAACGTATGTCGCATGGCAAGTTTCAAATCATCCCAAGTAGTAGGTATATCATTAGGGTGTAACCGACAATATTCACTCCACCAAACTACAGCATAACCAGTGAAAGAACCAACCGCAACCTTAACTTTTTTACGTACATCAAAATTATTGGAAGCAAATATATTATTTATGTCAAACTCCCATTCAATATATAAAGCAGGTCTAAAACGGCCATTAAATGGTGGTATAGAAACATTAACCTGATCATGTACATTTGGATGTTTGTGCACCTCTCGTGACGGTTGTGGTATTTGCATAGGTGATGGCACGTCTCCCATGATTGACAAACCCCATGAATTGACTCTAGATCCGGTCATGATTAGTAGAAACAAGATACAAAATTCAAGAATAATGTTCCTATGAACTACTAGGATGTGGTGGTAAAGCGCTCACAGTAAAGCAAATATCAATATCTTACAAGTTCTTACCAAGCAGCAGGTGGTGACAGGCAACCAGCGATGTCAAATAGCTTTGAAGATTGTGTAAAGCGATTGCCAGGGGAATGTACGTATACACGGTGCAGAAATATGTGGAGCTGGGTTGGCTATATATGGTAGCAAAATATTAGCAATAATCAATTCAGAGATGCAATGTTGAATAAACGCTCAACGACGGTATTGTGCTGGTCCTAGGCTAGACCGGACTAGAGACGCGAGCCTAGAACACTAATGAGGTCACAACGTAGCACAACTAGCATCAATGAAGGATACTAAGTAGCTCTGGACAGCAAGATATAAGTGAAGATCACAACGGCAGTAAAGATAATGATGAAAAACAACTGCCAAGCAGGATATACAACAACTCTCTCTCCAACTTTCCTCTTGAAAAGTTTGAGCCAATTTTCTGATAACTTTTTTCAAAGAATGCTACTAACTCAAGCTTTCCAATGCAAAAAGAATCACTCAATTCCGAATTGATATGAGGAGTCAAAGAATTCTAAAACTGGCCTGAAAAACTGGAATAAGCTGTGTCCGCGAAGTTCGGAGGGCAAAAAGACCTATTTAGAAGCCGATTTTGAGGTGTCAAATAATGAACTAGCCTCTGCAACTATTTAGATGCGGCTCGTCGCTAGCTTTCATTTGACTACTCGCGGAGCCAAAACGGACTTCGTATGAGGAAGTTATGCCTGTTTACTGAACAGTGCACAAAACAGATTCCAATCCGAATTCAACTATGAGACTGAGTCTAGATAGATCCGAATTTTGTTTTTTTTTCTTCTCTCTTTTTTTCCTCACACTTTTTTCTGTTTCCTTCTCTCTCTTTTTTCTCTGACTATTTTTTTCCTTTTTTTCTCTCTTTTTTTTCTCTGTCTTTTTCTCTCTCCCTCTTTCCAAGACAAACTAGATAAGATGCAGATTGGATCAAGCGAAGATGTGAACGACCTCAACTATGATTGTGACAATGAACTATGGGTAGCACGTGGTGGAAATTGACGGATGGTGTGGTGGACAGCAGAAGGGATAACGATGCAGCGGCGACGTGACTAATGTGAACAGAACTCGAAACTCTAAACGAACTAGACACTAAGACCAGCAGCTCGACACGACGATGCAACCGATAATTCAATAATGCAAACAATGAAAAGAAAATTGCAAAGGCTCAGACCGGCTTGGACAAAAAGGATGAATAGATCTAACTTTTTTGTGGCTTTTTCTTGGACAATAGGTAAGAAACTAAATCTAATCTAGGGGAAACTGGAAATTCTCACCGAGCAACCTGAAAACTGATACCACTTGATAGAGGCGAGGGTGTCCCGATCTTTCGATGAGATGATAACTATCGATTTGGTGGAGATGACTTCGATGATCCGACTACAAACGTGCACCACGTTGCGCCTTAGCAATCGCTAAACCAACTCAGAGAGGTTATTGACCACGCTGGAGCACGATCAACCTGACCACGAAGGTCTATTCCTGCAAGCAATCGAAGAACAAGCAAGAATATGATAAAGCAATCTGAATATTGTGAATATCGATGAAGTATTGATAAAGGTGGGGATCCGGAAGCGGTCTTGGTCTGGTCGTTGGACACAAACGAAGTACACGAAGTTGCAATAGCTAACTTTTAACTAAACAAATCCCAAGGAAAAAGCTACTAGATGGATCTACTTATATAGGATCAAGGAGTGGCGGCCAAGGCGGTGGGAGGATGTCCCAAGGCAGCCTAAAACCAACCCTAGGTCGTACAAGGCTCATGGGCCCAAGTGGAGGTGATGCAACACCTTTGGACTTGTTGTTTGACTCGGATTCTGCTGCAGTGTCAGATTGTTTCGTCCATATCTCAACGCTCCGGACGAATTTAAACATGAATCCAATTGGGTTGGAAAGAGGACGAAATCTACTTTCCAACAAAAAAAAGAATCACCCAATTCGGAGTCCGTATGAAAAAGTTGTTGGCGTTTTGAGTCAGGTATGTCTGTGCAGTCCGAATCTGAATCCAGAACGTGAGAGACTTGGACTCTATCTTCTCTTGGCCCAAAAGTGACATGAGAGGACTTTTTGAACAGAACCTAAACTTCTCCTTTTGCCTTATCTTTATATGTGGATTGTACAATGTCCCATACACCTGCAATTAGACAAAACACAAAAGTGTGTGGAGTATTTTTGTTCTGGATAACATAAGTAGATTATTGAATAGTTTGCACTAGAAATCACCTGACAAATATGCATGTATGCAATATTTTTGGTCGTATCCAAGGTAGTCATGTCCTCATCACCATCTCTCAGGGTTATATCTTCGATGTCGAAGACATGTTCTTGCACATCCTAATGGATTCAGCTCAGTGTCCTAAAACTATCAAAGTATTCGCACCATGGATTCAGAAAGTGGTTAACTATGCAATGAAGACCGAATGATGTAGGGTGGAACCCTAGATGGCCGATCTTTCACGAAAAGAGCGGATCCCTACGAAGAACGCAAGGAACACGAGGGGAAACACGAGGGAAAACACGAGAGAAATCACTCAACCAACAAGAATAGATCACACATGCGCTAGATCGATGAACACAAAGGTGAGATACAAGATCCAAAGTCAACAAAGGACGATACAAAGGTAACCGGTTCTTCTCCGTGAGGAGGTCTTGATGGGGGCCACCCAAGAGGGGGTCTTGAATCGAAGGTGATCTTCTCCGAAGAGGGGCCGCAGTCTCTCTCTCGAGGAGGAGATCCGTAATGGGTGAGCAATGCTCTATCTCAACTATGAGCTCAACCAATGCTAACCCTAGAAGGAGGAAGGGGATGGAGTATATATAATCTAGGGGGGCGAAGAGGTACATGGGCCTTGGCCCTTTACTGTGCGCAGACAGGCGGAGCCGGATGTCCGGGCGTTGGGCCGGATGTCCGGGCCGTCAGGAGGAGCCGGATGTCCGGGCTGGGGGCCGGATGTCCGGGCTGGCGGCGATAGCTTCTGTAGGTTCTGGTGCATGGAGCCGGATTTCCGGGCTTCTGGCCGGATTTCCGGGCTGGACGCCGGATGTCCGGGCCCTGTAGACGTGGGCGGCAGGGCTTTGGCTGATGTGATCGCTCCAGGGGCCGGATGTCCGGGGCCTTGGCCGGATGTCCGGGGCCTGGAAGGTGAACTTGCCCGTTTCCGTTGGTTCTCTTCATCCATGGACTTGACGGCTTGTCTGTCTTCACGAGCATCTTCGGGAGGGTCTCTTGACACCTGATCATGCATAGCATATCGGACTTAGGTAGTAGCCATGTCTCGAGTGGATCATACGTGATATCACTAAGGAAGGAAGTCACCTCGTTCTCGAGAGCTCTAGCTCGTGCTCGTGTCATGGGTCCTCTTGGCTCTTGATGAGACGATGGTAGGTCCATGGGGATGATCGTAGGATGCTCCGCATCATCTCCCCTCCCTTGGGAAAGATCCGACCTCGGATCGAAATCCTCATCACCATGGTATGGGGAGAGATCGTTGATGTTGAAGATGTCGCTCACAGAATACTTATCGCGTGGGATGTCGATCTTGTATGCGTTGTTGTTGTAGCGTGCAAGCACCTTGAAGGGTCCATCCGCTCGGGGTAGTAGCTTGGACTTGCGTTCATTGGGGAAATGGTCCTTGCGAAGGTGTAGCCACACAAGATCTCCAACATTGAACATCATGGGTTGCTTGTTGATGTTGAGCTTGGTCGCGAGGCGTTGTACTTGGCGCTCGATGGTGTTCCTTGTATCTTCATGCATCTTCTTGAGGAAGTTGACTCGGGAACTCGCGTCCATGTTTGTGCGCTCTTGTAGCGGTAGAGGTAGAATGTCCAATGGGGACAATGGGTTGGAGCCATAGACGACCTCAAAGGGGGACTTGCCGGTAGTCGAATGTCTTGCACGATTGTAGGCGTACTCGATGATGGGTAGGCACTCCTCCCACTCCTTGATGTTCTTCTTTATCAACACGCGTAGTAGAGTGGAGAGCATGCGGTTGGTCACCTCCGTTTGGCCGTCGGTTTGTGGATGGTATGCCGAAGAGAACAAAAGCTTGATTCCGAGCTTGGCGCATAATGTCTTCCAAAAGTAACTCAAGAACTTGAAGTCGCGGTCCGAGACGATCGTCTTTGGCACTCCATGAAGGCGCAAGATTTCCCTACAAAACAAATTTGCAACATGTGAAGCATCGTCTATCTTGTTGCAAGGAATGAAATGTGCCATTTTGGAGAATCGGTCCAGCACAACAAAAACGGAATCCTTGCCATTTCGAGTTCTAGGCAAACCAAGCACAAAATCCATGCTAATATCTTCCCATGGTGGATATGGAATTGGAAGTGGCATATAGAGGCCATGAGATTGGGCTTTAGACTTAGCTTTGCGACATGTAGAGCATCGGTTGGTGAAGCGATTGACATCGCGAAACATCTTGGGCCAAAAGTAGTTCTTGGAGAGCGTAGCAAATGTCTTGTCGCGTCCAAAGTGTCCCATGAGTCCGCCACCATGAGATTCCTGCAAAAGCAACAAGCGAAGAGAGGACTCGGGGATGCAAAGTTTGTTAGCTCTCATAAGATATCCATCTTTGATGTAGTAGCTTTCCCAAGATGTGTGCGTCAAACACTTAGCATAAGGAATGGCAAAAGAAAGATCATGCTCATACAAGTCTTTTATATGCTCAAAGACAATGACATTTAACTCAAGTTGAGTAACAAGCATGCATATACGGGAAAGTGCATCCGCCACAACATTTTCCTTACCTTTAATGTACTTGATGACATAAGGAAAAGACTCAATAAATTCACTCCACTTAGCATGACGCTTGTTCAACTTAGTTTGACCCTTAAGATATTTAAGCGTTTCATGGTCGGTATGGATGATGGACTCATGAGGGCGAAGGTAATGTTCGCATTCACGCAAAAGTCGCACTAAAGCATATAGCTTTTTGTCATAGATGGGATAATTTAGTTGCGCTCTGGAAAGTTTCTCACTAAAGTATGCAATGGGGCGCTTCTCTTGCGTTAACACACCTCCTATGCCATTACCACTAGCATCGCAATAAATTTCAAAAGGTTTGTCAAAGTTGGGTAATGCAAGCATGGGAACATGAGTAAGCAAATTCTTAAGCTCATTGAAAGCGATATCTTGGGATGTTCCCCAAACAAACGGTGCATCTTTCTTACTCAAAGCATGCAAAGGTGAAGCAATGGTGCTAAAATCCTTCACAAATCTACGGTAGAAACCGGCTAAACCAAGAAAACTACGCACTTGTTGCAAATTGGTTGGTTGGGGCCAAGTTTTAATAGCACTGATCTTAGATTCATCAACATGAACACCCATAGAAGATACTACAAAACCCAAGAAAACAAGCTTATTAACACCAAAAAGGCATTTTTCCATATTAGCATAAAGTTGCTCTTTTCGAAGAGTTTGTAGCACGGTGCGAAGGTGGGTGACATGCTCTTTGAGAGATTTGCTAAAAACGAGGATATCATCGAAGTGGACAACAACAAATTCACCAATGTAAGGGCGAAACACATAATGCATAAGACGCATGAAGGTACCGGGTGCTTCCGATAAACCCATAGGCATGACCAACCACTCATATAGACCAAACTTTGTTTTGAAAGCGGTTTTCCATTCATCACCCTCTTGTATGCGGATTTGATAGTAACCACTTTTAAGATCAATTTTGGAAAAAATAGTGGCACCGCTAAGCTCATCAAGCATATCATCAAGGCGTGGAATGGGGTAAATATATCGAACGGTGATAGCATTGATAGGTCTACAATCGGAGCACATGCGAAAGCTACCGTCTTGTTTTGGCACAAGAATGACCGGTACGGCACAAGGACTCAAACTTTCACGCACATGTCCATGATCTATGAGATGCTTTACTTGTGATAGAGGCATGTCCCGTCTTTCGATGAGATGATGGATATCGCTTTGGTGGAAGTCGACTTTGACGATTCGACTACGAACGTGCGATGACGTCGCGCCTTAGCAATCGCTAAACCAACTCCGAGAGGTTATTGACCACGCCGGAGCACGATCAACCTGACCACGAGGGTCTGTTTCCTGCGAGCAAACGAAGAACAAGCAAGAAACTGAGATTGCAATCTGGATATTGCGAATATAAGATGAAAGCTTTATTGATAAAGGTGGGGTTCTGTGACGCCTTTGTCTGGTCGTTGAACACAAACGAAGTACGCGAAGTTGCAGCTATGGCGAACTTTTAATCTAAACAAAACCCAAAGTCTAAACGACGCCCTAAGGGCTGTATATATGGAGGAAGAGGGGGGAATTTCGTGGCCCTTGGGGAAGGGGTCCGAAACCAACCCTATCTCTTGTTTCCCCACACATACGGACTCTAAAAACAGCCTATACTCAAGTATTTCGAAATTACATGGGCCTGGCCCAATAATAAGGTGACGCAGCACCTAGAATAGCCTCTGGACGAAAGTTATGAAGTAGCATCTTGTATATTTCGTCCAAGGCTTCATGCACGCATTATGGTGGCTTCAACGTCCTGAAATCATCACTTGTAACTCTGTTCTTGTTCCCCATGTGCATGCCATCATCTCCATGCTTGTTCTTGCTCCAATGTTGATCCTTCTCAAAGCTAGGCCCTTCATTTGTAAGCAAAACAAATGTATCCAATTTAGGCATCATCATATTCTCATGAACATTAGAATCATTACCAAGAAACGGAAGTACCTGGTAATTTAATTGGCGTGCGCGAGCTCTAGTAATTGGTCCAGTATGTATAGCAGCAGGGGCTGTGGGTGTAACAATGGTATTGATGTCCTCATCAACTTGCCTTTGTATTTCTTTGGTTTCTTCGGGGTTGACGCGATAGGGAGCTTTGTTTGGAAGCGACGCTCCGGGGATGAGATCGATTCGGTGCTCAATGCCTCGTATTGGAGGTAAACCCGGAGGTAGCTCATCGGGGAAAACATCTTGGAATTCCTGCAATAAAGAAGATAACACTAGAGGAAGATTGTGAGATGTGTTAGCTTTTGGTGCCTCGTCCTTGCACAATAGGACATAGTGTAGGACACTTGATGGGTTCTCACACACTTCTCTCATCTCACGTTTGGTGGCAAAGAGAACTAAGTTTTTCTTGTCGCTCATCGTGGAGGCACTCAATTTAGGCTTGTGGCGCTCACTCTCTTTTTGGTGGTTCGCTCTCTCACTATTCTCTCCACGATGGGTGTTTTGCTTGTCGGCGAGCACTTGGCTTGGAGACATAGGACGTAGCACAAACTCTTTCCCTTTCATCTTGAAGCTATAGTGATTTGTACGCCCATTGTGAATGACACCTCGGTCAAATTGCCATGGCCGTCCAAGAAGGAGGTGGCAAACGGTCATCGAAAGGACATCACACTCCAAAGTGTCTTCATAGGCGCCGATCTTGAAAGAGACTTGTACTCTATGCTCAACTTGTATGGTGCCGGTGTCGCTTAACCATTGAACCTTGTAGGGGTGCGGGTGCTTCATCTTGACCAATTGGAGTTTGGAGCATAGTTCTTCACTTGCCAAGTTATGGCAACTCCCTCCATCGATGATGACCTTGACGGACCGTCCATTGATGCCGGCCTTTGTGTGGAACATATGGCATCTTTGATCTTCGTCTTGTTGATGTTGAAGAGTCAATACCTTGGAGACAACAAGAGCGGGACTTGAGTCTTCGTCACAAAAGATGTGATCATCTTCTTCTTCATTGTTCACTTGTCGGTGCATGGCCACTTGCTCAAGGGCTTCCATTTCTCCTTCACTCATGGAGTCATAGGTTCCGTCGTTGTTGAGGATCATGGTGCGCTTGTTTGTGCACTCGAAGGACTGGTGGCCTCGGCCTCCGCATGTGAAACATTTGATGGAACTTGTCTTGATGGTCTCATCGGTTGGAGTAGATGATGATGAAGCTTTCGGCTTGAAGTTGCTTGTAGTAAGAGGACGACTTGAGCTTGTCGAAGTTTTCTTGTAACTTGACTTGTCGCCGTTGCTTGTAGATGGCTTGGTAGAGGTAGAATGTGTTGGAGTCGTCGAAGCTTGATTGTTGGAGAGGCGGTAGGACTTGGATGAGAACTTGGCATACTTGAAGTCGTCTTGTACTTGCCGTTCCGCTTTGGTAGCTTGATGCACTAGCTCGATGAGGTTCGAGTATGGTTGGAAGTCGGCAACCTTCTTTATAGGGTGATTGAGTCCATTCAAGAAACGTGCCATAGTTTGCTCATCATCTTTTTGACATTGGCTCATATCATGGCAATCTCCATTTCCTTGTAGTATTCTTCAACGCTCTTGGTTCCTTGCTTGAGTTGTTGGAGTTTCTTGAAGAGGTCGCGGTTGTAGTAGTTTGGCACGAATCGTGCTCTCATGACATCCTTCATTTGTGCCCAAGTGGTGATGGGTGGTTCACCTCTTGCCGCTCGGCGCTCAATGACTTGTTCCCACCAAATGAGGACGTAGTCTTGGAATTCGAGGGATGCCATTGTGATCTTCTTCTCTTCTTCGTAGTTGTGCAAGCGGAAGATTTTGTCAACCTTCAATGCCCATGATATGTACTCTTTGGGGTCATTGCTTCCGGTAAACTTGGGCATGGTGAACTTTAGCTTGCCATATCGTTGCTCTTCATTGTGTTGGGGTCGGGGATGATGACGCCCATGTCGTTGAGGATTGACAATCTCATGTTGCTCTTGGCGAGGAGGGTTGTCTTCCTCATGTTGCTCTTAGCGAGGAGGGTTGTCGACCTCATGTTGCTCTTGGCGAGCAGGGGGTCCATTGTCTTCTTGCTCTCGATGGACTTGACGTTCTTGTCTTGCTTGAGGAGGAGCTTGTCGATCTTGACGAGGAACTTGTCGATCTTGACGAGGAGCTTGTCGATGCACACGTGCTTTGTAAATCCTTTCTTGAGCTTCGTCGCGAAGTGCTTCTTGATGTAGTCGAGCTTGTCGGCCTCGATTGGCTACGGCACGACTTGAATCTTGAAGGGCACGTTGCGCCTCAAGTGCTTGAGCTTCACGTGGTTGTTGTTCTTGACGTTGCGCCTCGGCGTCTTGTGCATCTTGATGTTGTCGCACTCGCTCCTCTTGTTCTTGTTGTCGTTGGCGTTGCCGTTCTTGTGCTTGTGCGAAAGCAGCTTGGTTTTGACGATGTCGCTGCTCTTGAGAGTCGGTGTCGTGTAGAGGATTGCTGTTAGCTTGACGGTCTTGATGCGCGGCACGACGAAGAGTGTTCGATGTCGGTGTACTTGAACCGGAGATAGTGTCGTCGGAGTGTCGACTTGAGCGGCTCCGTCTTGACGAGGACGAAGTTGTAGAAGAGCGGACCATCATGGTTCGGATATCTTCTTTGAGGGAACTCATGGATGTGTCGAAGTAGTCTCTTGTACGTTGCTCGGATTGTCATAGGTCGGTGGCGAGATTGTCGATGCGGTCACCCAAAGCAAGTTGTTCTTGATGCAAAGCCCGATGTGCACCAAATAGTAGAGTCTTGGTGACGTAGGATGACATGTCGTCGTCTTGCTCCAAGAAGAGTGGGTTGGTAGAAGTACTTGGCCTATCCATCATTCCAAACAAAGATATGTGAGTGGGAGAAAGAGAAGAACCAATACCAAATGTACCTTGACCGATGTTGAAAATGGATCAAAGATCACTCCAATGTGTAAGTGAGACTCAATAATGTTGGAAAAGATTCGCGACTTGTAAATGCAACAAGTAGACCAATAGCAAGATATGGTCCACGGAAACACACATAGATAAGTGGGGTTGGGCAACCAAGGATGAGCCAAAATGATGCGGAGCATCCTACGATCATCCCCATGGACTTACCATCGTCTCATCAAGAGCCAAGAGGACCCATGACACAAGCACGAGCTAGAGCTCTCGAGAACGAGGTGACTTCCTTCCTTAGTGATATCACATATGATCCACTCGATGATAGAGGCAAAGGTGTCCCGTCTTTCGATGAGATGATGAATATCGCTTTGATGGAAGTCGACTTTGACGATCCGACTACGAACGTGCGAGGACGTCGCGCCTTAGCAATCGCTAAACCAACTCCGAGCGGTTATCGACCACGCCGGAGCACGATCAACCTGACCACGAGGGTCTGTTTCCTGCGAGCAAACGAAGAACAGGCAAGAAACTGAGATTGCAATCTGGATATTGCGAATATAAGATGAAAGCTTTATTGATCAAGGTGGGGTTCTGTGACGCCTTTGTCTGGTCGCTGAACACAAACGAGGTACGCGAAGTTGCAGCTATGGCGAACTTTTAATCTAAACAAAACCCAAAGTCTAAACGACGCCCTAAGGGCTGTATATATGGAGGAAGAGGGGGGGAATTTCGTGGCCCTTGAGGAAGGGGTCCGAAACCAACCCTATCTCTTGTTTCCCCACACATACGGACTCTAAAAACAGCCTATACTTATGTATTTCGAAATTACATGGACCTGGCCCAATAATAAGGTGACGCAGCACCTAGAATAGCCTCTGGACGAAAGTTATGAAGTAGCATCTTGTATATTTCGTCCAAGGCTTCATGCACGCATTATGGTGGCTTCAACGTCCTGAAATCATCACTTGTAACTCCGTTCTTGTTCCCCATGCGCATGCCATCATCTCCATGCTTGTTCTTGCTCCAATGTTCATCCTTCTCAAAGCTAGGCCCTTCATTTGTAAGCAAAACAAATGTATCCAATTTAGGCAGCATCATATTCTCATGAACATTAGAATCATTAGCAAGAAACGAAAGTACCTGGTAATTTAATTGGCGTGCGCGAGCTCTAGTAATTGGTCCAGTATGTATAGCAGCAGGGACTGTGGGTGTAATAATTGTATTGATGTCCTCATCATCCTCCCCTTCTTGAAATGAAGTCGTCCTCGACGGAAGCTCATCATCCTCACCCAAATAAGGCTTCAAATCTGCAATATTAAAAGTGGGACTAACCCCAAAATCTGCAGGCAGCTCAAGTTTATATGCATTATCATTTATTTTCTCTAACACCTTAAAAGGACCATCAGCACGTGGCATTAGCTTTGATTTGCGCAAATCAGGAAATCTATCCTTACGCAAATGTAACCAAACAAGATCTCCAGGTGCAAACACAACATGTTTTCTACCCTTATCTCCAGCAAGTTTATATTTAGCATTCATACGCTCAATGTTTTCCTTAGTTAACTCATGCATTTTTAAGATCAATTCAGCACGTTGTTTAGCATCAAAATTAACCTTCTCCGAAGATGGAAGAGGCAACAAATCAATAGGTGCACGAGGTAGGAAACCATACACAATTTCAAAAGGGCACATCTTAGTAGTAGAATGCAATGAACGATTATTACCCTTCTTGTGTTTAATGACATAAGGGAAAGTTTCAATGAATTCAACCCATTTAGCATGTCTACGATTCAGTTTAGCTTGACTTTTAATATGTTTCAAAGATTCATGATCAGAATGTATAACAAATTCTTTGGGCCATAAATAATGTTGCCATGTTTCTAAAGTCCGAACAAGAGCATATAGTTCTTTATCATAAGTAGAATAATTCAGACTAGGCCCACTCAATTTTTCAGAAAAGTATGCAACAGGTTTGCCATCTTGTAATAACACACCTCCTAATCCAATGCCACTAGCATCACATTCAAGCTCAAAAGTCTTATTAAAATCAGGAAGTTGGAGTAAAGGAGCATGTGTCAACTTATCTTTCAATACCGTGAAGTCTTCTTCCTGTGCGGTACCCCAAACAAAAGGCACATCCTTCTTTGTAAGCTCGTTGAGAGGTGCAGCAATGGTGCTAAAATCTCTCACAAAACGCCTATAGAAACCAGCGAGTCCAAGAAAACTCCGCACTTGTGTGACCGTTTTGGGCTGCGGCCAACTCTCAATAGCTTCAATCTTGGCTTTATCAACTTCAATTCCCTGTGGAGTAACAACATAGCCAAGAAAAGATACTCGGTCGGTGCAAAAGGTGCACTTCCCAAGGTTACCAAACAAACGTGCATCACGTAGAGCAATAAAAACGGCATGTAAATGTTCCAAATGTTCTTCCAAAGATTTGCTATAAATCAGTATATCATCAAAATAGACCACCACAAATCGTCCAATGAAAGCACGTAAAACTTCGTTCATTAGTCTCATGAAAGTACTAGGTGCATTAGTTAACCCAAAAGGCATGACTAACCACTCATATAAACCAAACTTAGTTTTAAATGCAGTTTTCCATTCATCTCCCAATTTCATACGAATTTGATGGTATCCACTACGCAAATCAACTTTGGAGAATATTGTAGAGCCACTCAATTCATCAAGCATATCATCGAGCCTAGGAATAGGATGACGATAACGAATAGTAATATTATTAATGCCTCTACAATCAACACACATACGCGACGTACCATCCTTTTTAGGCACGAGTATAATAGGAACAGCACAAGGACTAAGAGATTCGCGTATATAACCTTTGTCGAGCAGCTCCTGTACTTGACGCATAATCTCCTTCGTCTCCTCTTGATTGGTACGGTATGGTGCACGGTTGGGTAGCGATGCACCGGGAATTAAGTCAATTTGATGCTCAATCCCTCGAATAGGTGGTAATCCCGGTGGCACGTCTTGTGGGAAGACGTCAGCGAACTCCTGCAAAATGTGAGTGACAGCAGGGGGCAAAGAGGAAGGCACGTCCTCGAATGAAAATAATGCCTCTTTGCACATAAAAGCATAGCAAACAGATTTGCTGAAATCTAGTTCATCAATATCAGATTTTGTGGCAAGTAAACATGCACTTTTCAATTTAATTTCAGAAACAACACTAGATGGTTTATTATTAGGTTTCATTTGTTGCTCAAATTCCTTTGCCACAATCTGATTTTCACTCTTATTTTTCTCAAATTGAATTACTTCAAAAATTGCAGCGTTTAAGACAAGGAAAAAATTCTGTAGAAGAATATTATCAGGAATTACAAACTGGCATGATTAGATGTGGTATTGTTGAGGAGAATGAAGCTATGCTTGCACGTTTTATGGGTGGATTAAATAAAGAGATTCAGACCATTCTAGAGTATAAGGATTATAATAATATCACTCGTTTATTCCATCTTGCTTGTAAAGCTGAACGTGAAGTGCAGGATCGACAGCCATTGGCGCGAACTAACTTTTCTGCAGGTCGACCTTCATCATGGACACCGCGTGCATCTTCTACTTCCACTTCACCATCACCTCCATCAGGTGCCACCTCCAGCCGTGATACAAGAAAGCAGGCACAACCACCACTCTCTGCCAAGAGCACACCTGCCGGGCCTGTGCAGAGCTCTTCTTCTTCCATGGCATCGACAGGGCACACAAGTGATATTATTTGTCGTCGTTGTAAGGGAAGAGGACATTTTGCGAGAGAATGCAAATCTCAGCGTGTCATGATTGCTACTGAGGATGGTGGGTATGAGTCCGCTAGTGACTATGATGAGGAGACTTTGGCTCTTATTACACGAGAAGAACATGGTGGAGATGATTCTGAAAATGAGACGCAATACATGGCTCCTGAAGACGCTGACAGGTATGAATGTTTAGTTGCTCAACGTGTTTTGAGTGTGCAGGTCACACAAGCAGAGCAAAATCAGAGGCATAATTTGTTCCATACAAAGGGAGTTGTGAAGGAACGTTCTGTTCGCGTCATCATAGATGGAGGGAGCTGTAACAACTTGGCTAGCATGGAGATGGTGGAGAAGCTATCTCTCACCACAAGACCACATCCACATCCTTACTACATCCAATGGTTCAACAACAGCGGCAAGGTTAAGGTAACACGTACTGTTCGTGTGCATTTTAGTATCTCTACATATGCTGATTATGTTGATTGTGATGTGGTACCCATGCAAGCATGTTCCTTATTACTAGGTAGACCATGGCAATTTGATAAAAATTCTGTACACCATGGTAGAAACAATCAGTATACTCTTGTTCATAAGGATAAAAATATTACTTTGCTTCCTATGACTCCTGATTCCATTTTGAAAGACGACATTAATAGAGCTAATAAAGCAAAACAGGAGAAAAATAAGAGTGAAAATCAGATTGTGGCAAAGGAATTTGAGCAACAAATGAAACCTAATAATAAACCATCTAGTGTTGTCTCTGAAATTAAATTGAAAAGTGCATGTTTACTTGCCACAAAATCTGATATTGATGAACTAGATTTCAGCAAATCTGTTTGCTATGCTTTTGTGTGCAAAGAGGCATTATTTTCTTTCGAGGACGTGCCTTCCTCTTTGCCCCCTGCTGTCACTAACATTTTGTAGGAGTTCGCTGACGTCTTCCCACAAGACGTGCCACCGGGATTACCACCTATTCGAGGGATTGAGCATCAAATTGACTTAATTCCCGGTGCATCGCTACCCAACCGTGCACCATACCGTACCAATCCAGAGGAGACGAAGGAGATTATGCGTCAAGTACAGGAGCTGCTCGACAAAGGTTATATACGCGAATCTCTTAGTCCTTGTGTTGTTCCTATTATACTAGTGCCTAAAAAGGATGGTACGTCGCGTATGTGTGTTGATTGTAGAGGCATTAATAATATTACTATTCGTTATCGTCATCCTATTCCTAGGCTAGATGATATGCTTGATGAATTGAGTGGCTCTACAATATTCTCCAAAGTTGATTTGCGTAGTGGATACCACCAAATTCGTATGAAATTGGGAGATGAATGGAAAACTGCATTTAAAACTAAGTTTGGTTTATATGAGTGGTTAGTCATGCCTTTTGGGTTAACTAATGCACCTAGTACTTTCATGAGACTAATGAACGAAGTTTTACGTGCTTTCATTGGACGATTTGTGGTAGTCTATTTTGATGATATACTGATTTATAGCAAATCTTTGGAAGAACATTTGGAACATTTACGTGCTGTTTTTATTGCTCTACGTGATGCACGTTTGTTTGGTAACCTTGGGAAGTGCACCTTTTGCACCGACCGAGTATCTTTTCTTGGCTATGTTGTTACTCCACAGGGAATTGAAGTTGATAAAGCCAAGATTGAAGCTATTGAGAGTTGGCCGCAGCCCAAAACAGTCACACAAGTGCGGAGTTTTCTTGGACTCGCTGGTTTCTATAGGCGTTTTGTGAGAGATTTTAGCACCATTGCTGCACCTCTCAACGAGCTTACAAAGAAGGATGTGCCTTTTGTTTGGGGTACTGCACAGGAAGAAGCCTTCACGGTATTGAAAGATAAGTTGACACATGCTCCTTTACTCCAACTTCCTGATTTTAATAAGACTTTTGATCTTGAATGTGATGCTAGTGGAATTGGATTAGGAGGTGTGTTATTACAAGATGGCAAACCTGTTGCATACTTTTCTGAAAAATTGAGTGGGCCTAGTCTGAATTATTCTACTTATGATAAAGAACTATATGCTCTTGTTCGGACTTTAGAAACATGGCAACATTATTTATGGCCCAAAGAATTTGTTATACATTCTGATCATGAATCTTTGAAACATATTAAAAGTCAAGCTAAACTGAATCGTAGACATGCTAAATGGGTTGAATTCATTGAAACTTTCCCTTATGTCATTAAACACAAGAAGGGTAAAGAAAATGTTATTGCTGATGCATTGTCTCGTCGCTATACTATGCTTTCACAACTTGACTTCAAAATATTTGGTTTGGAGACCATCAAAGATCAATATGTGCATGATGCTGATTTTAAAGATGTATTGCAGAATTGTAAAGAAGGAAGAACCTGGAACAAGTTTGTCGTTAATGATGGATTTGTGTTCCGTGCTAACAAGCTATGCATTCCAGCTAGCTCTCTTCGCCTTTTGTTGTTGCAGGAGGCGCATGGAGGAGGATTAATGGGACACTTTGGCGTGAAGAAGACGGAGGACGTACTTGCTACACATTTCTTTTGGCCAAAGATGAGACGGGATGTTGAGCGTTTTGTTGCTCGCTGCACTACATGTCAAAAAGCTAAGTCACGACTCAATCCTCATGGTTTATATATGCCTTTGCCTGTACCTAGTGTTCCTTGGGAGGATATATCTATGGACTTTGTTTTAGGTTTACCTCGAACAAAGAAGGGGAGGGATAGCATATTTGTTGTCGTGGATAGATTCTCGAAAATGGCGCACTTTATACCATGTCATAAAAGCGATGATGCTGTTAATGTTGCTGATTTGTTCTTTCGTGAAATTATTCGCTTGCATGGTGTGCCAAATACTATTGTTTCAGATCGTGATACTAAATTTCTTAGCCACTTTTGGAGATGTTTATGGGCTAAGTTGGGGACTAAACTGCTTTTTAGTACTACTTGTCACCCCCAAACTGATGGACAAACTGAAGTAGTCAATAGAACATTGTCTACTATGCTTAGGGCTGTTTTGAAGAATAAAAAGAAAATGTGGGAAGACTGCTTGCCTCATATTGAGTTTGCTTATAATCGTTCATTGCATTCTACTACTAAGATGTGCCCTTTTGAAATTGTGTATGGTTTCCTACCTCGTGCACCTATTGATTTGTTGCCTCTTCCATCTTCGGAGAAGGTTAATTTTGATGCTAAACAACGTGCTGAATTGATCTTAAAAATGCATGAGTTAACTAAGGAAAACATTGAGCGTATGAATGCTAAATATAAACTTGCTGGAGATAAGGGTAGAAAACATGTTGTGTTTGCACCTGGAGATCTTGTTTGGTTACATTTGCGTAAGGATAGATTTCCTGATTTGCGCAAATCAAAGCTAATGCCACGTGCTGATGGTCCTTTTAAGGTGTTAGAGAAAATAAATGATAATGCATATAAACTTGAGCTGCCTGCAGATTTTGGGGTTAGTCCCACTTTTAATATTGCAGATTTGAAGCCTTATTTGGGTGAGGATGATGAGCTTCCGTCGAGGACGACTTCATTTCAAGAAGGGGAGGATGATGAGGACATCAATACAATTATTACACCCACAGTCCCTGCTGCTATACATACTGGACCAATTACTAGAGCTCGCGCACGCCAATTAAATTACCAGGTACTTTCGTTTCTTGCTAATGATTCTAATGTTCATGAGAATATGATGCTGCCTAAATTGGATACATTTGTTTTGCTTACAAATGAAGGGCCTAGCTTTGAGAAGGATGAACATTGGAGCAAGAACAAGCATGGAGATGATGGCATGCGCATGGGGAACAAGAACGGAGTTACAAGTGATGATTTCAGGACGTTGAAGCCACCATAATGCGTGCATGAAGCCTTGGACGAAATATACAAGATGCTACTTCATAACTTTCGTCCAGAGGCTATTCTAGGTGCTGCGTCACCTTATTATTGGGCCAGGTCCATGTAATTTCGAAATACATAAGTATAGGCTGTTTTTAGAGTCCGTATGTGTGGGGAAACAAGAGATAGGGTTGGTTTCGGACCCCTTCCTCAAGGGCCACGAAATTCCCCCCCTCTTCCTCCATATATACAGCCCTTAGGGCATCGTTTAGACTTTGGGTTTTGTTTAGATTAAAAGTTCGCCATAGCTGCAACTTCGCGTACTTCGTTTGTGTTCAGCGACCAGACAAAGGCGTCACAGAACCCCACCTTGATCAATAAAGCTTTCATCTTATATTCGCAATATCCAGATTGCAATCTCAGTTTCTTGCCTGTTCTTCGTTTGCTCGCAGGAAACAGACCCTCGTGGTCAGGTTGATCGTGCTCCGGCGTGGTCGATAACCTCTCGGAGTTGGTTTAGCGATTGCTAAGGCGCGACGTCCTCGCACGTTCGTAGTCGGATCGTCAAAGTCGACTTCCATCAAAGCGATATTCATCATCTCATCGAAAGACGGGACACCTTTGCCTCTATCAACGGCTGGAGGTGGCACCTGATGGAGGTGATGGTGAAGTGGAAGTAGAAGATGCACGCGGTGTCCATGATGAAGGTCGACCTGCAGAAAAGTTAGTTCGCGCCAATGGCTGTCGATCCTGCACTTCACGTTCAGCTTTACAAGCAAGATGGAATAAACGAGTGATATTATTATAATCCTTATACTCTAGAATGGTCTGAATCTCTTTATTTAATCCACCCATAAAACGTGCAAGCATAGCTTCATTCTCCTCAACAATACCACATCTAATCATGCCAGTTTGTAATTCCTGATAATATTCTTCTACAGAATTTTTTCCTTGTCTTAAACGCTGCAATTTTTGAAGTAATTCACGTTGATAATATGGTGGAACCCAACGAGTACGCATAGCAGTTTTCAAAGCAGCCCAAGTAGCTGGAACAGGATATAATCTACAATGTTCAGACCACCAAACACATGCAAAGCTAGTGAAAGCACAAACAGCAGCAGGAACACGTCTCTCCTCAGGATATTGTAAACATGTAAATCGTTGTTCAGTTTCTAACTCCCAAGTAAGATATATATCAGGAACATATCTACTCTCAAATGGTGGAATATTCAATTTCAGTTTAGGGAGATGGTCATGATCTCGTACCTGAGGTGGTGGTGCCGGCCTACCGTTGCGAATATATACCTGAGGTCGACCTGCTGGTGGTGGTGCTGGTGGCTGCACGTAGTTCTGATTTTGATCAACCTCATCCTCATAATCGCCCGCATAATCGTCATCCTCCTCAGCCGCCGCAGGAGCAGGAGCCAAAGAAGCATCAACAGTAGGGACAGCAGCACCCGAATTTTGACCAATCTCAATTGGAACGCGCTGTGCCCGTCCCACTTGATTTGGAAGGCGGCGTTGGAGATGTGGTTGTGGTTGTTGTAGAGGTGCGACATGTGCAGCCGGTGGTGGTTGGGGAAGACGCTTTAGTAATTCAGTAAACTTGTTATCCAGCTTTGTCTCAAACGACTTCTCCACGGCATCTATCTTCTCCATAGCCTCTTCAAATCTGTTTAGCACATCTCCCACCTGGCCACTCATCATTTGCTGAAATTTATCATGCAACTCCTTGTTCGTCTTGTTCGCCCAATCAGTCTCATCGGCTTGTGAACCTGCCATGGTTAGCAGCAATAGAAACACAAAAGAATATGATCCTGCAGACTACTAGAAGTGGTGGGATGGTGGTGTGTCACAAAACCTTCAAGCGAATCTCAAATTCTTACCAGTTCTTACCCAGCAGCAGGTGGTGATCGGCAACCGTTGTAGTCAAAAACTCTCAAAGCTTGGATATAGCGATTACCAGGGAGAGTCAAACGCACGATGTAGACTTATGTGGAGCTGGGAAGGCTTATAATATGGTAGCAAAATGGTAAGCAATAATCAATTCAGAGATGCAAAGTTGAATAAACGCTCAACGACGGTACTGTGCTGGTCCTAGGCTAGACCGTGCTAGAGACGCGAGCCTAGAACACTAACAAAATCACGGCGCTGCACGTAAACAAGGGAAAAGCACACTCAGGAATTTTTTTTTTCGCTCTTTTTTTTTTCCGAGACCTACTCAGGCAAGGAAACACGAAACGGAAAATATATGGATCTCTAAAACAAACCGACTATGAAAAGAACTCGGATTGGTGGTGGATATATGGCGGTAGTATATGGCAGCGGTGGTGGTATATGGCAGCGGTGGTGGTATATGGATACGGATTCAAAGCGGTGGCGGATAAGCAATGGTGGTAGATGGCAAGGCGATGATGATGGTGCGGCGGCGGCGTGACAACTTATGACCAGAACTCGAAACTCTAAAAGACTAGACTCTAAGACCAGCAACTTGACACGACGATGCAACCGCAAATTCAACAAAGCAAAAACCCTAAAAAGATTATGCAAAGGCTCAGATTGGTTCGGATATGAAGAACTAACCCTAATTTTTTTTGTGGCTTTTTCGTGGACTGTAGGTATGAAGAACAGACTCGATCTAAACTACGAAAAACTGTAAAATCTCACCGAGCAACCTGGCTCTGATACCACTTGATAGAGGCAAAGGTGTCCCGTCTTTCGATGAGATGATGAATATCGCTTTGATGGAAGTCGACTTTGACGATCCGACTACGAACGTGCGAGGACGTCGCGCCTTAGCAATCGCTAAACCAACTCCGAGAGGTTATCGACCACGCCGGAGCACGATCAACCTGACCACGAGGGTCTGTTTCCTGCGAGCAAACGAAGAACAGGCAAGAAACTGAGATTGCAATCTGGATATTGCGAATATAAGATGAAAGCTTTATTGATCAAGGTGGGGTTCTGTGACGCCTTTGTCTGGTCGCTGAACACAAACGAAGTACGCGAAGTTGCAGCTATGGCGAACTTTTAATCTAAACAAAACCCAAAGTCTAAACGACGCCCTAAGGGCTGTATATATGGAGGAAGAGGGGGGGAATTTCGTGGCCCTTGAGGAAGGGGTCCGAAACCAACCCTATCTCTTGTTTCCCCACACATACGGACTCTAAAAACAGCCTATACTTATGTATTTCGAAATTATATGGGCCTGGCCCAATAATAAGGTGACGCAGCACCTAGAATAGCCTCTGGACGAAAGTTATGAAGTAGCATCTTGTATATTTCGTCCAAGGCTTCATGCACGCATTATGGTGGCTTCAACGTCCTGAAATCATCACTTGTAACTCCGTTCTTGTTCCCCATGCGCATGCCATCATCTCCATGCTTGTTCTTGCTCCAATGTTCATCCTTCTCAAAGCTAGGCCCTTCATTTGTAAGCAAAACAAATGTATCCAATTTAGGCAGCATCATATTCTCATGAACATTAGAATCATTAGCAAGAAACGAAAGTACCTGGTAATTTAATTGGCGTGCGCGAGCTCTAGTAATTGGTCCAGTATGTATAGCAGCAGGGCCTGTGGGTGTAATAATTGTATTGATGTCCTCATCGCTAAACATTCATACCTGTCAGCGTCTTCAGGAGCCATGTATTGCGTCTCATTTTCAGAATCATCTCCACCATGTTCTTCACGTGTAATAAGAGCCAAAGTCTCCTCATCATAGTCACTAGCGGACTCATACCCACCATCCTCAGTAGCAATCATGACACGCTGAGATTTGCATTCTCTCGCAAAATGTCCTCTTCCCTTACAACGACGACAAATAATATCACTTGTGTGCCCTGTCGATGCCATGGAAGAAGAAGAGCTCTGCACAGGCCCGGCAGGTGTGCTCTTGGCAGAGAGTGGTGGTTGTGCCTGCTTTCTTGTATCACGGCTGGAGGTGGCACCTGATGGAGGTGATGGTGAAGTGGAAGTAGAAGATGCACGCGGTGTCCATGATGAAGGTCGACCTGCAGAAAAGTTAGTTCGCGCCAATGGCTGTCGATCCTGCACTTCACGTTCAGCTTTACAAGCAAGATGGAATAAACGAGTGATATTATTATAATCCTTATACTCTAGAATGGTCTGAATCTCTTTATTTAATCCACCCATAAAACGTGCAAGCATAGCTTCATTCTCCTCAACAATACCACATCTAATCATGCCAGTTTGTAATTCCTGATAATATTCTTCTACAGAATTTTTTCCTTGTCTTAAACGCTGCAATTGTTGAAGTAATTCACGTTGATAATATGGTGGAACCCAACGAGTACGCATAGCAGTTTTCAAAGCAGCCCAAGTAGCTGGAACAGGATATAATCTACAATGTTCAGACCACCAAACACATGCAAAGCTAGTGAAAGCACAAACAGCAGCAGGAACACGTCTCTCCTCAGGATATTGTAAACATGTAAATCGTTGTTCAGTTTCTAACTCCCAAGTAAGATATATATCAGGAACATATCTACCCTCAAATGGTGGAATATTCAATTTCAGTTTAGGGAGATGGTCATGATCTCGTACCTGAGGTGGTGGTGCCGGCCTACCGTTGCGAATATATACCTGAGGTCGACCTGCTGGTGGTGGTGCTGGTGGCTGCACGTAGTTCTGATTTTGATCAACCTCATCCTCATAATCGCCCGCATAATCGTCATCCTCCTCAGCCGCCGCAGGAGCAGGAGCCAAAGAAGCATCAACAGTAGGTGCAGCAGCACCCGAATTTTGACCAATCTCAATTGGAACGCGTTGTGCCCGTCCCACTTGATTTGGAAGGCGGCGTTGGAGATGTGGTTGTTGTTGTTGTAGAGGTGCGACATGTGCAGCCGGTGGTGGTTGGGGAAGACGCTTGAGTAATTCAGTAAACTTGTTATCCAGCTTTGTCTCAAACGGCTTCTCCACGGCATCTATCTTCTCCATAGCCTCTTCAAATCTGTTTAGCACATCTCCCACCTGGCCACTCATCATTTGCTGAAATTTATCATGCAACTCCTTGTTCGTCATGTTCTCCCAATCAGTCTCATCGGCTTGTGAACCTGCCATGGTTAGCAGCAAAAGAAACACAAAAGAATATGATCCTGCAGACTACTAGAAGTGGTGGTGATGGTGGTGTGTCACAAAACCTTCAAGCGAATCTCAAATTCTTACCAGTTCTTACCCAGCAGCAGGTGGTGATCGGCAACCGTTGTAGTCAAAAACTCTCAAAGCTTGGATATAGCGATTACCAGGAAGAGTCAAACGCACGATGTAGACTTATGTGGAGCTGGGAAGGCTTATAATATGGTAGCAAAATGGTAAGCAATAATCAATTCAGAGATGCAAAGTTGAATAAACGCTCAACGACGGTACTGTGCTGGTCCTAGGCTAGACCGTGCTAGAGATGCGAGCCTAGAACACTAACAAAATCACGGCGCTGCACGTAAACAAGGGAAAAGCACACTCTGGAATATTTTTTTTCGCTCTTTTTTTTTGCGCTCTTTTTTTTTGCGCTCCTCTTTTTTTTTTGCGAAAAATCACTATAATGGCGAGTGTCTCAAAACTCTTCCCAGGTCAAACTGACAGGATGGGCACAAAATTTTTTGACTATTTTTTTTTCGGAAATCAGGGCAGCGACGACGAAAAAGTGCGACAAAAAATCACTATGATGGCGAGTGTCTCAAAACACTACCCGGGGCCTAAAAATAGGATAGGGAAAAAATATTTTTGGTTGCCGAAATTTTGGCCTAAAAACTGCCCGGGGGTCTCCAGACTTTTTTTTTTTCCGAGACCTACTCAGGCAAGGAAACACGAAACGGAAAATATATGGATCTCTAAAACAAACCGACTATGAAAAGAACTCGGATTGGTGGTGGATATATGGCGGTAGTATATGGCAGCGGTGGTGGTATATGGATACGGATTCAAAGCGGTGGCGGATAAGCAATGGTGGTAGATGGCAAGGCGATGATGATGGTGCGGCGGCGGCGTGACAACTTATGACCAGAACTCGAAACTCTAAAAGACTAGACTCTAAGACCAGCAACTTGACACGACGATGCAACCGCAAATTCAACAAAGCAAAAACCCTAAAAAGATTATGCAAAGGCTCAAATTGGTTCGGATATGATGAACTAACCCTAAATTTTTTTTTTGTGGCTTTTTCGTGGACTGTAGGTATGAAGAACAGACTCGATCTAAACTACGAAAAACTGTAAAATCTCACCGAACAACCTGGAAATCTGATACCACTTGATAGAGGCAAAGGTGTCCCGTCTTTCGATGAGATGATGAATATCGCTTTGATGGAAGTCGACTTTGACGATCCGACTACGAACGTGCGAGGACGTCGCGCCTTAGCAATCGCTAAACCAACTCCGAGCGGTTATCGACCACGCCGGAGCACGATCAACCTGACCACGAGGGTCTGTTTCCTGCGAGCAAACGAAGAACAGGCAAGAAACTGAGATTGCAATCTGGATATTGCGAATATAAGATGAAAGCTTTATTGATCAAGGTGGGGTTCTGTGACGCCTTTGTCTGGTCGCTGAACACAAACGAGGTACGCGAAGTTGCAGCTATGGCGAACTTTTAATCTAAACAAAACCCAAAGTCTAAACGACGCCCTAAGGGCTGTATATATGGAGGAAGAGGGGGGGAATTTCGTGGCCCTTGAGGAAGGGGTCCGAAACCAACCCTATCTCTTGTTTCCCCACACATACGGACTCTAAAAACAGCCTATACTTATGTATTTCGAAATTACATGGACCTGGCCCAATAATAAGGTGACGCAGCACCTAGAATAGCCTCTGGACGAAAGTTATGAAGTAGCATCTTGTATATTTCGTCCAAGGCTTCATGCACGCATTATGGTGGCTTCAACGTCCTGAAATCATCACTTGTAACTCCGTTCTTGTTCCCCATGCGCATGCCATCATCTCCATGCTTGTTCTTGCTCCAATGTTCATCCTTCTCAAAGCTAGGCCCTTCATTTGTAAGCAAAACAAATGTATCCAATTTAGGCAGCATCATATTCTCATGAACATTAGAATCATTAGCAAGAAACGAAAGTACCTGGTAATTTAATTGGCGTGCGCGAGCTCTAGTAATTGGTCCAGTATGTATAGCAGCAGGGACTGTGGGTGTAATAATTGTATTGATGTCCTCATCACTCGAGACATGGCTACTACCTAAGTCCGATATGCTATGCATGATCAGGTGTCAAGAGGACCCTCACGAAGATGCACGTGAAGACGGACAAGCCGCCAAGCCCATGGATGAAGAGAACCAACGAAAACGGGCAAGTTCACCTTCCAGGCCCCGGACATCCAGCCCCTGAAGATGCCAACAACAGCAGCAGCCCAGCCGTCGAAGTGCTACAGGGCACGGATATCCGGCCCCATGCCCCGGACATCCGGCTCCTCCCGAAAGCCCGGAAATCCGGCCCCTTCGCCGAACATCCGACCCCGCCTATCCAGAGACTACAGAAGTTTTGCACCGCCTGCCCAGACATCCGGCCCCCAGCCCGGACATCCGGCCCATCCTGAAGCCCTGGACATCCGGCCCGACGCCCGGACATCCGGTTCCGCCTGTCTGCGTACAGTAAAGGGCCGAAGCCTATGTACCTCTTCGCCCCCCTAGACTATATATACTCCATCCCCTTCCTCTTTCTAGGGTTAGCATTGGTTTAGCTCATATGTGAGATAGAGCATTGCTCATCCATTACGGATCTACTCCACGAGAGAGACCGCGACCCCTCTACGGAGAAGATCACCTTGGATTCAAGACCTCCTCACGGAGAAGACCCCCATCAAGACCTCCTCACGGAGAAGAACCGGTTACCTCTGTATCGTCCTTTCTTGGATTTGGATCTTGTATCTCACCTTTGTGTTCATCGATCTAGCGCATGTGTGATCTATTCTAGTTGGTTGAGTGATTTCTCTCGTGTTTACCTCGGGTTTCCCCTCGTGTTCATCGCGTTCTTCATAGGGATCCGCTCCTTTCGTGAAAGATCGGCCATCTAGGGTTCCACCCTACATCATCTTGGTATCATGAGCCACGTTGATCACGATTTCGGAGCCCCCTCTCTTTGTTTACTAGCTTGATTTTGTTGTTTTTCGTCCTAATCCGAAAATTGCCCCACAAAAATAGCCCCAATTTTTTTTTTGTGATTTGTTGGTGTGATGAAGTTTTGTTGGATTTGATCCGCGGATTTCGTGTGTTGCTGGTAGATCTAGCTTTTCCCCATCTTTTTCCCAAATTCCATGAAGAAAATCTTCCGAATTTTGCCCCGGATTTGACCTCTCCACGCGGTGTTCTTCAAGTTCGTCCACGGATCCCGAGCCCGGACATCCGGCCCGCCACGGACATCCGGCCATCAGCCCGGACATCCGGCCCCTAACAGCAAAATTTCCATCCTCCACTCCGTTTACCGCCTAACTTTCGTCCAACTTTGTTCCGGAGCCCACATACACTTCCGCATACCACCACCACTTCCGCATAGCACCCCCATAGCCTTTCCCGCTACCAACTCCGACAATTTTGACCCGTTTTGCTTTGAGAATTTGAGTTGTGGTTTCCGTGTCCTATTGTGGTTCGGCTATCTAGGTACGGTTCGGCATAAACATCACCACCGCTCATCTTCGCCAAGGACTACTACGAACGGCTACATCACTTTGGTATCACTTTCACTTGCTATCATCTTAGCATCGTGATATCATCATACTCTCTTGCATTTGCATTAATAACTGATGTAGGGTGGAACCCTATGGGGCCGATCTTTCACGAAAGGAGCGGATCCTGCGATGAACACGAAGAACACGAGGGGAAAACGGGGGGAAACACGAGGGGAAACACGAGAGAAATCACTCAACCAACAAGATCAATCACACATGTGCTAGATCCTCGAAACACGAGAGGAGATACAAGATCCACGATCAACAAGGACGATACAAAGGGTAACCGGTTCTTCTCCGTGAGGAGGTCTTGATGGGGGTCTTCTCCGTGAGGAGGTCTTGAATCCAAGGGGGATCTTCTCCGTAGAGGGGCCGCGGTCTCTCTCGTGGAGTAGATCCGTAATGGATGAGCAAAGCTCTATCTCACATATGAGCTAATCCTTTGCTAACCCTAACTAGGAGGAGGTGGGGGAGTATATATAGTCTAAGGGACAAAGGGGTACATGGGCCTCAGCCCAGATGCGCTGCACACAGGCAGAGGGGGCCCGATGTCCGGGCGACGGGCCGGATGTCCGGGCCTTCCCGAGACGCCGGATGTCCGGGCGCTGGGGCCGGATGTCCGGGCTGGCAGGGTCCAGCTTCTGTGATGGGGCGCCGGATTTTCGGGAGCTGGGCCGGATGTCCGGCGGCTCGCGACGGGCCGGATGCCCGGGCTGACTTGGTTCAGCTTCGGGTGTCTTCTGTGATGGGCGCCGGATGTCCGGGCTGGTGCCGGATGTCCGGGCCGGTGCCGGATGTCCGGGCCGGTGCCGGATGTCTGGGTCCTGTAGCCTTTCTCCGGTTCCTCTCGTCGTGCTCCTTCATCCTTGTACTTGGGGACTTGTCCATCATTCCGAGCATCTCCGAGAGGGTCTCCTTGGTACCTAGGCATGTGTAGTGTCCTTGCATTAGGTAGCAACCATGTCTCACATGAATGGAAAGGAGAAGCATTTAGGAGCGGGTTCACCTTAGGTCCAAAGGCGTAGGCTCGAGTGTACATGGGGATGATCGTAGGATGCTCCGCATCATCTCCCCTCCCTTGGGAAAGATCCGACCTCGGATCGAAATCCTCATCACCATGGAAACGGTTGTCGTGGACGGACTTGTAATTGGACGGAGTGGAAGTCATGGCGCAATCCAAGTACTCCAAGGTGTCTCCGGAGTGGTATACATGCAAAGAGAGCAAACATAAGCGACACTCGGAAATACAATGGTTAGCGCACACAAGGTGTCCATCATGTAAGAATGAGTCCGCGAGGCAAGGTTGTTCATGACAAAGCACATGAAGCTTGGCAAGATGATATGGAATGAGATGTAAAGCATTCATGGGAGCAAAAGCATTCATTGTGCACACAAATGTGTTGTGAATATGATCAATGCAACCACGGTGCAAAATGATGTCATAGTGAGACGGTTGATCAATAGCATGAATATGGTAATGGATGCTCAATATGATTATGTTATCATGCAATTGATGGTAGGCAATATGATCATGATGTATGAATATGCCAGCAAGAAGGATCACAAAAAATTTGCCAAGAAAATGCACAAGCTCATATATCATGGATGACATGGGAATAGGTGCAACAAGACAAGCATAATGTGTGTCAATCCATGCATAAGATGCAAATTTGTCATGCGTGGTGTTGTACCATAGCTCGATGTCGTGGTAGAAGTGTTGGTCCGGTGGTGCATCCACTAAGTCCGAGCACTCCTCAACTTGAAGGTCCATAGGGTCCATCTCCAATGTCGGTCCTCCGTTCACGAGATGTATCATGTAGAAAACAAGAAGGAAACAACAATGAAAGAATGACCCATCCAACATGCGTATTTGAGAATGGCTCAAAGGGAAGGAGTTCACCTTTAGTAGTTTCTCAAGGGTGATGGAGTTGCGCATCATGTATGCCTTCTCATAACCAAAATGTTTCATGATCGTACCGCCTTGTGAATCCTTCAAAACGAAAGAACATGACAAACACTCGGAAAAACAAATGAGGTTAGCGTAAATGCAAAACCTAGCATTCGTGTGGTAAGATACCCAACAAGTGTATGCATCATGCTCAACATAAGAAAGTACAACGGTGTAGTTCATGGTATGGAGGCGTATGATGCGAGAACAACCAAATACAATAGGCTCAGTGAAACAAGCATGCTGCACAAGTAACATGACCAAGTCTCCGCGATCAATAAGCATAGCAAGTTGGCACTCAATACAAGGTGATATGAGAGATGCAACTAATGGAGACAAGAGACAATGATCAAGACAAATCAAGTGAGAGGCATGAATATATATGTCATCAACCCAAGAAAGCTAGTAAGAATGGAACATGGGTGATGCAACAAAGCAAGCAATCATATTGATCAAGTCAAACAAGCTAGTAGTGCGAAGATGCAACATACTAGAAGGAATCATGGCAAGCATGTCATGTGTGCAAATAGTGGGCATAAATAATTCACAAGACATATCACAAGCATGAAAGCAAGATATGAGCAATATATCATCAATGTATTGGCAAGAAGTCCTATGAAAATAGCAATGGAACATCATGACTCTCCCAACACAAGAATTGACAATAGCATGAGGCACATGATAAACATGGCAATAGCAACAAGGATCTCCACCAAACATGCAAATACACATAGGAGTAGCATAATGGTGAATCATGGGTAGATGCAAGCAAGGGTCACAATTGCATGGCAAAATCATAGAAAGAGGCATAGCATGCAAAGTGAACACGGGAAAATGGACATAACGTAACAAGTGATATATAGCCCAAAGCCGTGTGAGAGCCAAGTAAAAGGAATGCGCGAAGTCGTTGCGCGAAGGGAATGGTGGGAAGGACAATCCACGGGATCCCAAGTCATCTTTGCTCTCAAGAGCTCGTTTCGTCAACTCATGGGATTGTGGGGTTGACGAGTGTTCATAAGTACCTACACAAAACAAAGACAAAGGGAAAATTGTGTGTGCGTGGTAGATGTACACATCATCCATCATGATGCATACGTGCTTGTGTCGGTTAGCACAAAATATCCAATGCTCAAATAAATGAGATGCGTGATATAGAAACATGTCATCCATCATGATAGGTTCGTTATTATGTATAGCATAATGGAGACTCAAATTATGTAATGCATCATGAGAAATATGTAGAGCATTGTTATTCATGGAATGCATATGGTGCAAGCAATCATGGGAATCATGCAAAGTATGGAATGCATCAAAATCTCCTAATATGTATGAGGAAACTATGGGGGTCTCCTCATGAGCATTTGTAGAAACATCACATGGAGAATATTGACAACATCCAAAACAAAGCATATTTGGAACAATGTGATCATGGCATGGTATATTAGATGAATTGCACAAATCATGTAAAGGAAGCCTAGCAATATCATCACACGAAAAACAAAAGCCAATGACCATCATCTCGTCATCTATGCCATATGTGCAAATGGGATTTATCTTAATGGGGCATGCATAGTTACTATGTTGAGATTGAAATGAAGCAATATGGGAGATCTCACTCATAGCATATGACAAGTTCAATGGATTGTCAAACAAGAAGTGACCAATAGAATTTTCACATGATATCCTATGGAGCATAGCATCACAACTAGGCAACTCAACATGCTCATCATCATATTCATCATAAACTGGTAAGTCATGACATGAAGAAGTCGCACTAGCATGAAGCATGGGAATAGGTGGATCAACATCATGCAAGCAATCATAGGTAAGATAGTCCACTAGTGGGACAAGAGAAGCACCATCGCCTTTGTTACCTTTGGAGCATCGCTCATGTGTTGTAGGTGAGGTTGCAACTTGATGGTACCATGTGGGGGGTTGATAGAGGTGAGGGTGTCCCGATCTTTCGATGAGATGATAACTATCGGTTTGGTGGAGACGACTTTGACGATCCGACTACAAACGTGCACGACGTTGCGCCTTATCAATCGCTAAACCAATCTCCTGAGGTTACTGACGATGCCGGAAGCACGATCAGCCTGACCACGAAGGTCTATTCCTGCAAGCAATCGAAGAACGAGCAAGAATATGATAATGCAATCTGAATATTGCGAATATATATGAAGTATTGATAGTGGTGGGAATCCGTAAGCGGTCTTGGTCTGGTCGTTGGACACAAACGAAGTTCACGAAGTTGCAATGGCTAACTTTTAACTAAACAAATTCCAAAGTCTAAACGATGCCCTAAGGGCTGTATATATGGAGGAAGAGGGGGGGAATTTCGTGGCCCTTGAGGAAGGGGTCCGAAACCAACCCTATCTCTTGTTTCCCCACACATACGGACTCTAAAAACAGCCTATACTTATGTATTTCGAAATTACATGGGCCTGGCCCAATAATAAGGTGACGCAGCACCTAGAATAGCCTCTGGACGAAAGTTATGAAGTAGCATCTTGTATATTTCGTCCAAGGCTTCATGCACGCATTATGGTGGCTTCAACATCCTGAAATCATCACTTGTAACTCCGTTCTTGTTCCCCATGCGCATGCCATCATCTCCATGCTTGTTCTTGCTCCAATGTTCATCCTTCTCAAAGCTAGGCCCTTCATTTGTAAGCAAAACAAATGTATCCAATTTAGGCAGCATCATATTCTCATGAACATTAGAATCATTAGCAAGAAACGAAAGTACCTGGTAATTTAATTGGCGTGCGCGAGCTCTAGTAATTGGTCCAGTATGTATAGCAGCAGGGCCTGTGGGTGTAATAATTGTATTGATGTCCTCATCATCCTCCCCTTCTTGAAATGAAGTCGTCCTCGACGGAAGCTCATCTTCCTCACCCAAATAAGGCTTCAAATCTGCAATATTAAAAGTGGGACTAACCCCAAAATCTGCAGGCAGCTCAAGTTTATATGCATTATCATTTATTTTCTCTAACACCTTAAAAGGACCATCGGCACGTGGCATTAGCTTTGATTTGCGCAAATCAGGAAATCTATCCTTACGCAAATGTAACCAAACAAGATCTCCAGGTGCAAACACAACATGTTTTCTACCCTTATCTCCAGCAAGTTTATATTTAGCATTCATACGCTCAATGTTTTCCTTAGTTAACTCATGCATTTTTAAGATCAATTCAGCACGTTGTTTAGCATCAAAATTAACCTTCTCCGAAGATGGAAGAGGCAACAAATCAATAGGTGCACGAGGTAGGAAACCATACACAATTTCAAAAGGGCACATCTTAGTAGTAGAATGCAATGAACGATTATAAGCAAACTCAATATGAGGCAAGCATTCTTCCCACATTTTCTTATTATTCTTCAAAACAACCCTAAGCATAGTAGACAATGTTCTATTGACTACTTCAGTTTGTCCATCAGTTTGGGGGTGACAAGTGATAGAGGCAAAGGTGTCCCGTCTTTCGATGAGATGATGAATATCGCTTTGATGGAAGTCGACTTTGACGATCCGACTACGAACGTGCGAGGACGTCGCGCCTTAGCAATCGCTAAACCAACTCTGAGAGGTTATCGACCACGCCGGAGCACGATCAACCTGACCACAAGGGTCTGTTTCCTGCGAGCAAACGAAGAACAGGCAAGAAACTGAGATTGCAATCTGGATATTGCGAATATAAGATGAAAGCTTTATTGATCAAGGTGGGGTTCTGTGACGCCTTTGTCTGGTCGCTGAACACAAACGAAGTACGCGAAGTTGCAGCTATGGCGAACTTTTAATCTAAACAAAACCCAAAGTCTAAACGACGCCCTAAGGGCTGTATATATGGAGGAAGAGGGGGGGGGGATTTCGTGGCCCTTGAGGAAGGGGTCCGAAACCAACCCTATCTCTTGTTTCCCCACACATACGGACTCTAAAAACAGCCTATACTTATGTATTTCGAAATTACATGGGCCTGGCCCAATAATAAGGTGACGCAGCACCTAGAATAGCCTCTGGACGAAAGTTATGAAGTAGCATCTTGTATATTTCGTCCAAGGCTTCATGCACGCATTATGGTGGCTTCAACGTCCTGAAATCATCACTTGTAACTCCGTTCTTGTTCCCCATGCGCATGCCATCATCTCCATGCTTGTTCTTGCTCCAATGTTCATCCTTCTCAAAGCTAGGCCCTTCATTTGTAAGCAAAACAAATGTATCCAATTTAGGCAGCATCATATTCTCATGAACATTAGAATCATTAGCAAGAAACGAAAGTACCTGGTAATTTAATTGGCGTGCGCGAGCTCTAGTAATTGGTCCAGTATGTATAGTAGCAGGGCCTGTGGGTGTAATAATTGTATTGATAGCTTCTCCACCATCTCCATGCTAGCCAAGTTGTTACAGCTCCCTCCATCTATGATGACGCGAACAGAACGTTCCTTCACAACTCCCTTTGTATGGAACAAATTATGCCTCTGATTTTGCTCTGCTTGTGTGACCTGCACACTCAAAACACGTTGAGCAACTAAACATTCATACCTGTCAGCGTCTTCAGGAGCCATGTATTGCGTCTCATTTTCAGAATCATCTCCACCATGTTCTTCACGTGTAATAAGAGCCAAAGTCTCCTCATCATAGTCACTAGCGGACTCATACCCACCATCCTCAGTAGCAATCATGACACGCTGAGATTTGCATTCTCTCGCAAAATGTCCTCTTCCCTTACAACGACGACAAATAATATCACTTGTGTGCCCTGTCGATGCCATGGAAGAAGAAGAGCTCTGCGCAGGCCCGGCAGGTGTGCTCTTGGCAGAGAGTGGTGGTTGTGCCTGCTTTCTTGTATCACGGCTGGAGGTGGCACCTGATGGAGGTGATGGTGAAGTGGAAGTAGAAGATGCACGCGGTGTCCAGGATGAAGGTCGACCTGCAGAAAAGTTAGTTCGCGCCAATGGCTGTCGATCCTGCACTTCACGTTCAGCTTTACAAGCAAGATGGAATAAACGAGTGATATTATTATAATCCTTATACTCTAGAATGGTCTGAATCTCTTTATTTAATCCACCCATAAAACGTGCAAGCATAGCTTCATTCTCCTCAACAATACCACATCTAATCATGCCAGTTTGTAATTCCTGATAATATTCTTCTACAGAATTTTTTCCTTGTCTTAAACGCTGCAATTTTTGAAGTAATTCACGTTGATAATATGGTGGAACCCAATGAGTACGCATAGCAGTTTTCAAAGCAGCCCAAGTAGCTGGAACAGGATATAATCTACAATGTTCAGACCACCAAACACATGCAAAGCTAGTGAAAGCACAAACAGCAGCAGGAACACGTCTCTCCTCAGGATATTGTAAACATGTAAATCGTTGTTCAGTTTCTAACTCCCAAGTAAGATATATATCAGGAACATATCTACCCTCAAATGGTGGAATATTCAATTTCAGTTTAGGGAGATGGTCATGATCTCGTACCTGAGGTGGTGGTGCCGGCCTACCGTTGCGAATATATACCTGAGGTCGACCTGCTGGTGGTGGTGCTGGTGGCTGCACGTAGTTCTGATTTTGATCAACCTCATCCTCATAATCGCCCGCGTAATCGTCAACCTCCTCAGCCGCCGCAGGAGCAGGAGCCAAAGAAGCATCAACAGTAGGTGCAGCAGCACCCGAATTTTGACCAATCTCAATTGGAACGCGCTGTGCCCGTCCCACTTGATTTGGAAGGCGGTGTTGGAGATGTGGTTGTTGTTGTTGTAGAGGTGCGACATGTGCAGCCGGTGGTGGTTGGGGAAGACGCTTGAGTAATTCAGTAAACTTGTTATCCAGCTTTGTCTCAAACGACTTCTCCACGGCATCTATCTTCTCCATAGCCTCTTCAAATCTGTTTAGCACATCTCCCACCTGGCCACTCATCATTTGCTGAAATTTATCATGCAACTCCTTGTTCGTCATGTTCTCCCAATCAGTCTCATCGGCTTGTGAACCTGCCATGGTTAGCAGCAAAAGAAACACAAAAGAATATGATCCTGCAGACTACTAGAAGTGGTGGTGATGGTGGTGTGTCACAAAACCTTCAAGCGAATCTCAAATTCTTACCAGTTCTTACCCAGCAGCAGGTGGTGATCGGCAACCGTTGTAGTCAAAAACTCTCAAAGCTTGGATATAGCGATTACCAGGGAGAGTCAAACGCACGATGTAGACTTATGTGGAGCTGGGAAGGCTTATAATATGGTAGCAAAATGGTAAGCAATAATCAATTCAGAGATGCAAAGTTGAATAAACGCTCAACGACGGTACTGTGCTGGTCCTAGGCTAGACCGTGCTAGAGACGCGAGCCTAGAACACTAACAAAATCACGGCGCTGCACGTAAACAAGGGAAAAGCACACTCTGGAATTTTTTTTTCGCTCTTTTTTTTTGCGCTCCTCTTTTTTTTTGCGAAAAATCACTATAATGGCGAGTGTCTCAAAACTCTTCCCAGGTCAAACTGACAGGATGGGCACAAAATTTTTTGACTATTTTTTTTCGGAAATCAGGGCAGCGACGACGAAAAAGTGCGACAAAAAATCACTATGATGGCGAGTGTCTCAAAACACTACCCGGGGCCTAAAAATAGGATAGGGAAAAAATATTTTTGGTTGCCGAAATTTTGGCCTAAAAACTGCCCGGGGGTCTCCAGACTTTTTTTTTTCCGAGACCTACTCAGGCAAGGAAACACGAAACGGAAAATATATGGATCTCTAAAACAAACCGACTATGAAAAGAACTCGGATTGGTGGTGGATATATGGCGGTAGTATATGGCAGCGGTGGTGGTATATGGATACGGATTCAAAGCGGTGGCGGATAAGCAATGGTGGTAGATGGCAAGGCGATGATGATGGTGCGGCGGCGGCGTGACAACTTATGACCAGAACTCGAAACTCTAAAAGACTAGACTCTAAGACCAGCAACTTGACACGACGATGCAACCGCAAATTCAACAAAGCAAAAACCCTAAAAAGATTATGCAAAGGCTCAGATTGGTTCGGATATGATGAACTAACCCTAATTTTTTTTGTGGCTTTTTCGTGGACTGTAGGTATGAAGAACAGACTCGATCTAAACTACGAAAAACTGTAAAATCTCACCGAGCAACCTGGAAATCTGATACCACTTGATAGAGGTGAGGGTGTCCCGATCTTTCGATGAGATGATAACTATCGGTTTGGTGGAGACGACTTTGACGATCCGACTACAAACGTGCACGACGTTGCGCCTTATCAATCGCTAAACCAATCTCCTGAGGTTACTGACGATGCCGGAAGCACGATCAGCCTGACCACGAAGGTCTATTCCTGCAAGCAATCGAAGAACGAGCAAGAATATGATAATGCAATCTGAATATTGCGAATATATATGAAGTATTGATAGTGGTGGGAATCCGTAAGCGGTCTTGGTCTGGTCGTTGGACACAAACGAAGTTCACGAAGTTGCAATGGCTAACTTTTAACTAAACAAATTCCAAAGTCTAAACGATGCCCTAAGGGCTGTATATATGGAGGAAGAGGGGGGGAATTTCGTGGCCCTTGAGGAAGGGGTCCGAAACCAACCCTATCTCTTGTTTCCCCACACATACGGACTCTAAAAACAGCCTATACTTATGTATTTCGAAATTACATGGGCCTGGCCCAATAATAACGTGACGCAGCACCTAGAATAGCCTCTGGACGAAAGTTATGAAGTAGCATCTTGTATATTTCGTCCAAGGCTTCATGCACGCATTATGGTGGCTTCAACGTCCTGAAATCATCACTTGTAACTCCGTTCTTGTTCCCCATGCGCATGCCATCATCTCCATGCTTGTTCTTGCTCCAATGTTCATCCTTCTCAAAGCTAGGCCCTTCATTTGTAAGCAAAACAAATGTATCCAATTTAGGCAGCATCATATTCTCATGAACATTAGAATCATTAGCAAGAAACGAAAGTACCTAGTAATTTAATTGGCGTGCGCGAGCTCTAGTAATTGGTCCAGTATGTATAGTAGCAGGGCCTGTGGGTGTAATAATTGTATTGATGTCCTCATCAGGGGTTCATCATTGTCCACCTTGGCCATCGGTTTTCCCATTTGAGGTATGGACTCGTCGAGGATAGGCGTGTCGTCATGTAGGAGACCTAGCACCAAAGAAGAAAACACACTCGGAGCAGAGGGTAAGTCGTTAGAAATCATAGTGGCCTCACATGCCGTGTCAACTACCTCACTCACTAAGTGTTGTGGCTCACTCACTCCCTCAAAGATGCTCTCACTCATATTGTTGGTGGAGTCACTCAAATGGTGCTCAGCCTCACATAAGATGTGTGGCATGCTCTCATGTGTGGGGCTAGTGGTGGTCACACTCATCCTCTCATAGGAAATGCACTCAATGTCACATATGGTGGAGTCACTCACATCACTCATGGTGGGGTGGCTCTCCTCACATGGGAATTGGGGCACATATGTGGGTGTCGGAGATATGTTGGTGCAAATGTCTCCATGCTCAACTCCTATCGCCGCCTTGGTTGAAGGGATAGTCCCATGCTCAACCTTCTTGTCGCCGTCTTGTTGTTGGAGGCCCATATGATGTGGCACCTCGTAGCTCGTCTCCATGACCGAAGGGAATTTCCCATGCTCGGCCATCTTGTTTGAGGGACTTCCAAAGATGAAAGTGTCGCCCTCGCTCGTAGGTGGTCGCCTTGTTATTGAAGATGTTGATGTAGGCGAACTCATGGGAAGTAGGCGAAGATGCCGTACATCCAAAGGCGAAGATGCCTTGAGAACACTTGGCGAAGATGCCGAAGTGGTTGGTGTAGCCGTAGCTCCGTTTTGTTGGTGCTCGTCTCGCGGTCTTCTCTTGTGCTCATGAAGCTTGGACTTGGCGTGAAGTAGAGCTCGTTGGGACTTGTGCATTTGCGCTTGTTGAGCATCTTCATGTTGACGATGTCGTTGTCGTACTTGAGCTCGTAGTAGATGTCGTTCGTCGTCGTCGTGCACATAATGCTTGGAGGTGTCTCGCCCTTCATGACGATGTTGGCGATGGTCGCCATGGAGATGTGGACGTGGACGACTTGCGCTTGCATCTTGTTTGCGCTCCGAAGATGATCGACTTCCTCGCCGCCGCCTTGAGGATGATGAAGGGGAAGAAGACTTGTAGTCGGCCACCATGTCGCGTAGTTGATCCTTTAGCTCGCCCAACTTGGTGTAGATGTAGTCCCTTTTCCTTGCTTCGGAGTGGTGTATGTCGATGGCGAGGTTGTCGAGGCGCTCTCGCAAGGTAGATTGTGTTCCTTGCATTTGTCATTATAGATCGAAGATGGACGCTTTGGTGATGTGGTTGTTCGCGCCGTCGTTGTTGTCGAAGACCGGAGATGACATGCCTTGCCTATCTATCACAAGACTCGAGCAAATATGAGTGGGAGAAAGAGAAGAACTATACCAAATGTACCTTGACCGATGTTGAAAATGGATCAATGATCACTCAATGTGTAACAAGGAAATAACACAATTGGTACCAATTCTTGTCGGTTTCTCACGCCTACACAAGTAAGGCTTATAGTGGAGCTCGGTGAGGATAGTGGCACAAAAATTTGATGCAAAATGTTAGCAAGAGTCAATAATGTTGAAAGAGATTCACAAATTCGCAAGTGAAACAAGTAGACCAATAGCAAAGAATGGTACACGGAAACACACACACGGATAGATAAATGGGGTCGTGCAACCAAAGAATGAGCACAAAATGTGGAGTCCACGGAAAACGCTCGTGTTGCACAACTCAAGAGAGATGCTAGCACGATTGCTCTATAGGCGGATACGACACTTGTGCACAACCTATGATATGCGAAATGGATAAACTTCTATCCCAAGTATGCTATGTATGTATGGTTCCCGGTGTTTGATCCAAGATGATCGGATATGACAATCTTATGTAATGTGGGATGATGCTACGGCACTTGCTTACAAGCTTCTTTGCTCTTTCTCTTTTGCATAAAAGCTTTATTCTTCTTTTTTTTGTATGATATGGCCACTTTTGCACAATGCACAAACCAAGATAGCAATTGTGTATATGCGGGAACAAACTTGAGGCACACGAGATTATATGATACCAATATGATATGGTATGTATGCAATGGAAGGTGTAGACCACTAATGTGCACAAGTAACATTGCCGGCAATACTCAAATGGCTAGTGTCGATGGGCAAGTGACGCAAAATAGGCTAGGGGTTATCAATGCAATGTGCAAGGGAATATACAATGGAGGGATACCACGATACCGAGATGATATGGAGGTTACCGTCCGAGGCGATGATGAGTGGCGGTGTTCTTGATGTAGATACCAAGATGATGGAGACTCGTCCCTAAGTAGCCGAAACACCTTAGGAAACGGAAAAACCGCGAACTCAAAATCTCAAATGTCAAATGTCAAAATGGTGGTAGTGGAAAGCGGTGGTGGTTTTGCGGAAGCTCAAAGGTATTGCGAAAATGCAATGATGGGTTTTTGCGAGTAGGCAATGCGGAAGTGGAGGGTAAGGTGGTGAACTATACACGGTGTGGGAGTTGGAAGCACAGTCCCTAAGTAGCCGAAACACCTTAGGAGACACAACTCACAACACAAACAAAATTGGGTTAGGTTGTTGTCGGAAGTGTATGGTGGGTAAGCCTATACGGAAGTTATGGTGGTGGTTGATGAAGAAGCAACCGTCCCTAATTAGCCGAAACACCTTAGGAGACTTGAATCGCAACTCAAACAACCTCAAATGCTATAGGGAACAAATTGGGTTAGGTTGTGGAAGTCGGTGGTGGTTATACGGATGTTGTGGTGGAAGCTGATAGAGGCAAAGGTGTCCCGTCTTTCGATGAGATGATGGATATCGCTTTGGTGGAAGTCGACTTTGACAATCCGACTACGAACGTGCGATGACGTCGCGCCTTAGCAATCGCTGAACCAACTCCGAGAGGTTATTGACCACGCCGTAGCACGATCAACCTGACCACGAGGGTCTGTTTCCTGCGAGCAAACGAAGAACAAGCAAGAAACTGAGATTGCAATCTGGATATTGCGAATATAAGATGAAAGCTTTATTGATCAAGGTGGGGTTCTGTGACGCCTTTGTCTGGTCGTTGAACACAAACGAAGTACGCGAAGTTGCAGCTATGGCGAACTTTTAATCTAAACAAAACCCAAAGTCTAAACGACGCCCTAAGGGCTGTATATATGGAGGAAGAGGGGGGAATTTCGTGGCCCTTGGGGAAGGGGTCCGAAACCAACCCTATCTCTTGTTTCCCCACACATACGGACTCTAAAAACAGCCTATACTCAAGTATTTCGAAATTACATGGGCCTGGCCCAATAATAAGGTGACGCAGCACCTAGAATAGCCTCTGGACGAAAGTTATGAAGTAGCATCTTGTATATTTCGTCCAAGGCTTCATGCACGCATTATGGTGGCTTCAGCGTCCTGAAATCATCACTTGTAACTCCGTTCTTGTTCCCCATGCGCATGCCATCATCTCCATGCTTGTTCTTGCTCCAATGTTGATCCTTCTCAAATCTAGGCCCTTCATTTGTAAGCAAAACAAATGTATCCAATTTAGGCAGCATCATATTCTCATGAACATTAGAATCATTACCAAGAAACGAAAGTACCTGGTAATTTAATTGGCGTGCGCGAGGTCGAGTAATTGGTCCAGTATGTATAGCAGCAGGGGCTGTGGGTGTAACAATGATATTGATGTCCTCATCAGGGCTTTGGCCGGATTTCCGGGACCTGATGTCCAGAACCACGCGCGAAAATGCGCTCCAGGAGCCGGATGTCCGAGGCACGGGCCGGATGTCCGGGGGGCCAGATGTCCGGGGCTACGGGCTGGATGTCCGGGCTCCAAATCCGAGGATGAACTCGAGGAACTCGATTTTGGGGCGGAAATTGATGATTTCAAGGGCAAAATTGGAGAGATTTCGTGGATGGGAAGTGGGAAAATAGGGGGAAAGCTAGATCCACAAGTAACAAAGCAAATCCACGGATCAAATTCAACAAAACATTATCAAACCAACAAATCACAAAAAAATTTGGGGCTAATTTTTGGTGGGGTTTTTCGAATTTTGGGACAAAATCAACAAAACTAGTCTAGAAAACACAACGGGGAGGCTCCAAATTTGTGATAAACCTAAGCTCTGATCCAAGATGATGTAGGGTGGAACCCTATGGGGCCGATCTTTCACGAAAGGAGCGGATCCCGCGATGAACACGAAGAACACAAGGGGAAAACGGGGGAAAACACGAGGGGAAACACGAGAGAAATCACTCAACCAACAAGATCAATCACACATGTGCTAGATCCTCGAAACACGAGAGGAGATACAAGATCCACGATCAACAAAGGACGATACAAAGGGTAACCGGTTCTTCTCCGTGAGGAGGTCTTGATGGGGGTCTTCTCCGTGAGGAGGTCTTGATGGGGGTCTTCTCCGTGAGGAGGTCTTGAATCCAAGGGGGATCTTCTCCGTAGAGGGGCCGCGGTCTCTCTCGTGGATTAGATCCGTAATGGATGAGCAAAGCTCTATCTCACATATGAGCTAATCCTTTGCTAACCCTAACTAGGAGGAGGTGGGGGAGTATATATAGTCTAAGGGACGAAGGGGTACATGGGCCTCGGCCCAGATGCGCTGCACACAGGCAGAGGGGGCCGGATGTCCGGGCTGGCAGGGTCCAGCTTCTGTGATGGGGCGCCGGATTTCCGGGAGCTGGGCCGGATGTCCGGCGGCTCGCGACAGGCCGGATGTCCGGGCTGACTTGGTTCAGCTTCGGGTGTCTTCTGTGATGGGCGCCGGATTTTCGGGCTGGTGCCGGATGTCCAGGCTTGCGGGAGGGGCCGGATGTCCGGGCCGGGGCCGGATGTCCGGGTCCTGTAGCCTTTCTCCGGTTCCTCTCGTCGTGCTCCTTCATCCTTGTACTTGGGGACTTGTCCATCATTCCGAGCATCTCCGAGAGGGTCTCCTTGGTACCTAGGCATGTGTAGTGTCCTTGCATTAGGTAGCAACCATGTCTCACATGAATGGAAAGGAGAAGCATTTAGGAGCGGGTTCACCTTAGGTCCAAAGGCGTAGGCTCGAGTGTACATGGGGATGATCGTAGGATGCTCCGCATCAATAACCCCATGGCCTTACTTTTGCGTAGCTTACCCGTCGAGACTAGCCTTTGAGTATTGCCGGCAACGTGACTTGTGCACATTAGTGATCATACTTCCCATAGCATACATATCATAATCGTGTTACATATCTTGGTATCATCTCTTGTGTCACAAAGTTGTCTTCGCGTACACAATTGCTATCTTGGTTCATGAAGAATTGCATGAGAAAAGAGCTCAAACAACAAAGAGCCAAACAAGCTTTTAAGCAAAAGGGAAAGATAAGCAAAGAGCTTATAAGCAAGAACCATAGCATCATACAACATTAAGATTGTCATACTCGATCATCTTGGATCAAAAGCATACAAACATCATACATATAGCATACTTGGGATAGAAGTCGTTGCAATTTTACTTAGTAGGATGTGCACAAGTTCGTATCCTCCTATTGTGCAATCGTGCTAGCGTCTCTCTAGTGTTGTGCAACAAGAGCATCTTGGTGGATTCCACATTTTAGCTCATCCTTGGTTGCTCAACCCCACTTATCTATTTGCGTGTGTGTTTCCGTGTACCATATCTTGCTATTGGTCTATTTGTTACATTTACAAGTCGCGAATCTTTTCCAACATTATTGAGTCTCACTTACAATTACATCAAAAAATTTGTGCCACCATCCTAACCAAGCTCCACCATAAGCTTTTACTTGTGTAGGTGTGAGAACCGACAAGAATTTGTACCAATTGTGCTATTTCTCTCACGATCTAGATTCAGATTCGGACTGCACAAACATACCTGACTCAAAACGCCAACAACTTTTTCATACGGACTCCGAATTGGGTGATTCTTTTTTTGTTGGAAAGTAGATTTCGTCCTGTTTCCAACCCAATTGGATTCACCTTTAAATTCGTCCGGAGCGTTGAGATATGGACGAAACAATATGACGGAGCAGCAGAATCCGAGTCAAACAACAAGTCCAAAGGTGTTGGATCACCTCCACTTGGGCCCATGAGCCTTGTACGACCTAGGGTTGGTTTTAGGCTGCCTTGGGACGTCCTCCCACCTCTTGGCCGCCACCCCTTGCTCCTATATAAGTGGATCCATCTAGTAGCTTTTTCCTTGGGATTTGTTTAGTTAAAAGTTAGCCATTGCAACTTCGTGTACTTCGTTTGTGTCCAACGACCAGACCAAGACCGCTTATAGATCCCCACCATTATCAATACTTCATAATATATATTCGCAATATTCAGATTACTTTATCATATTCTTGCTCGTTCTTCGATTGCTTGCAGGAATAGACCTTCGTGGTCAGGCTGATCGTGCTTCCGGCATCGTCAGTAACCTTAGGAGATTGGTTTAGCGATTGCTAAGGCGCAACGTCGTGCACGTTTGTAGTCGGATCGTCAAAGTCGACTCCACCAAATCGATAGTTATCATCTCATGGAAAGATCGGGACACTCCCGCCTCTATCAAGTGGTATCAGTTTTCAGGTTGCTCGGTGAATATTTCCAATTTCCCCTAGATTAGATTTATTTTCTTACCTATTGTCCAAGAAAAAGCCACAAAAAAGTTAGATCTATTCATCTTTTTGTCCAAGCCAGTTTGAGCCTTTGCAATTTTCTTTTCATTGTTTGCATTATTGAATTATCGGTTGCATTGTCGTGTCGAGTTGCTGGTCTTAGGGTCTAGTTCGTTTAGAGTTTCGAGTTCTGTTCATATTAGTCACGTCGCCGCTGCATCGTTATCCCTTCCACTGTCCACCACACCATCCATCAATTTCCACCACGTGCTACCCATAGTTCATTGTCACAATCATAGTTGAGGTCGTTCACATCTTCGCTTGATCCAATCTGCATCTTATCTAGTTTGTCTTGGAAAAAGGGAGAGAAAAAAAGACAGAAAAAAAAAGAAAAAGAAGTCAGAGAAAAAAAAGAGAGAAAGAAAAAGAAAAGAAAACGTGTGAAGAAAAAAAAGAAAAAAAAGAAAATTCGGATCTATCTAGACTCAATCTCGTAGTTGAATTCGGATTGGAATCTGTTTTGTGCACTGTTCAGTAAAACATGCATAACTTCCTTATACGAAGTCCGTTTTGGCTCCGCGAGTACTCAAATGAAAGCTAGCGACGAGCCGCATCTAAATAGTTGCAGAGACTAATTCAATATTTGACACCTCAAAATCGTCTTCTAAATAGGTCTTTTTGCCCTCCGAAGTTCGCGGACACAACTTATTCCAGTTTTTCAAGCCAGTTTCAGAATTCTTTGACTCCTCATATCAACTCGGAATTGAGTGATTCTTTTTGCATTGGTAAGCTTGAGTTAGTAGCATTCTTTGAAAAAAATTATCAGAAAATTGGCTCAAACTTTTCAAGAGGAAAGTTGGAGAGAGAGTTGTATATCCTGCTTGGCAGTTGTTTTTCATCATTATCTTTACTGCCGTTGTGATCTTCACTTATATCTTGCTGTCCAGAGCTACTTAGTATCCTTCATTGATGCTAGTTGTGCTACGTCGTGACCTCATTAGTGTTCTAGGCTCGCGTCTCTAGTCCGGTCTAGCCTAGGACCAGCACAGTACCGTCGTTGAGCGTTTATTCAACATTGCATCTCGGAATTGATTATTGCTAATATTTTGCTACCATATATAGCCAACCCAGCTCCACATATTTCTGCACCGTGTATACGTACGTTCCCCTGGCAATCGCTTTACACAACCTTCAGAGTTATTTGACACCGCTGGTTGCCTGTCACTACCTGCTGCTTGGTAAGAACTTGTAAGATATTGATATTTGCTTTACCGCGAGCACTTTACAACCACATCCTAGTAGTTCATAGGAACATTATTCTCGAATTTTGTTTCTTGTTTCTACTAATCATGACAGGTTCCGGAGATAGACGTTCTTGGACGACGGACACATCTTCACCATCACGAGAGATGGGACAACACACACAAGCACATGGTTAGGTTATCTCTTTACCGTCATTTGAGGGTAGATTTAATCCTGCTATTTATCTAGCTTGGGGGCTTGAAGTAGAACAAGTTTTTAGTCACCATGACTTTTCTGAACTTGAGCGAGTACGACCTGCCATTAGAGCATTTACTGGTTTTGCTTCTGTTTGGTGGAGTGTGCATTGTAAGAAAAACATTGATAACCAACCCACAACTTGGAAAGATTTGCAAGCTGTAATGAGACAACAATATTTTCCTCCTTACTATCATCGTGAATTGCTTCGAAAGGAACAATTAAAACAAGGCAGTAACACTGTTCATGCTTACTACCAAGAGTTCAAATCTTATATGCATCATTGTGACATAGAAGAATCTGTGGATGATACAATGAATATATTTTTTGGTGGTTTGAACCATGATATTCAGGCAAGATTTCAGTATATTCCTCGTTGCATTACTGGTATGAATGTTCGTGCTTGTACCTTTGAGAGACAGTTACAGGTGGATGCATTGGGTGACTACAACAACTACTATTCTAGTTCATGCTCACCACCACCGCTTGGTTCCTCCACCGTTGCACCTACTAGAGCAGCCACACCTCAGATTGTGAGCGCAACATCATCTCAAGAGTATGGTACATTGCCATCATCCGTACCTACATCAGCTACATCTTTGCGACAAGGTAACTGTAAAGGTATTGATGATATAACTTCACATAAGAATGATGCATGCCTAGTTAACTTGAATACATCATGTGTTGAGTTACCTGTTGATTTGAGCGCATCACCTATTTTAGAGAATCATGTTACTGTCATGAATGCGTCATGTGATCAAACAACTGAAATACCAACAATTTTGAGTGCACCCAATGAATTAATTGTTGATGCAAAAGAACCAATGTTTAATCATTTTGATATGACCTCTAATCTTGGTGATGATTCTGTGTCAAATGACTTATTGCATGTTTGCTTATTTAAGCATGTTGTAGTATGTAAATTTGATGTAAGTAAGGTTTATTCACCAATGTTGGGATGGTTTAATGATGAATATTGTCAATCTTTTCATATGAGTAAGAGCTTCACTTATATGTGCAAACTGAGTTGCAATACTTTCATGCTTTCTACTTCTTGTGATAATATTTTGGCTTTATATTTTATTAACTATGAAAGTTACTCATGTATACATGTGTCATATGTGCAAAATCCACGGGAAGTAAAAATGGATGACATATACATATACAACATGTACACCTTGTCTCTTTTGTTAGCCACATTTCAGATTAAGCAACGCCAAGGACGGCTTTATTCTCAAGAAGGGGAGGATGATGAGGACATGACTACCTTGGATACGACCAAAAATATTGCATACATGCATATTTGTCAGGTGATTTCTAGTGCAAATTATTCAATAATCTATTTATGTTATCCAGAACAAAAATACTTCACACACTTTTGTGTTTTGTCTAATTGCAGGTGTATGGGACATTTATACAATCCACATATGAAGATAGGGGAAAAGGAAAAGTTTAGGTTCTGTTCAAAAAGTCCTCTCACGTCACTTTTGGGCCAAGAGAAGATAGAGTCCAAGTCTCTCACGTTCTGGATTCAGATTCGGACTGCACAGACATACCTGACTCAAAACGCCAACAACTTTTTCATATGGACTCCGAATTGGGTGATTTTTTTTGTTGGAAAGTAGATTTCGTCCTCTTTCCAACCCAATTGGATTCACCTTTAAATTCGTCCGGAGCGTTGAGATATGGACGAAACAATCTGATGCAGCAGCAGAATCCGAGTCAAACAACAAGTCCAAAGGTTGGATCACCTCCACTTGGGCCCATGAGCCTTGTACGACCTAGGGTTGGTTTGAGGCTGCCTTGGGACGTCCTCCCACCTCCTTGGCCGCCACCCCTTGCTCCTATATAAGTAGATCCATCTAGTAGCTTTTTCCTTGGGATTTGTTTAGTTAAAAGTTAGCCATTGCAACTTCGTGTACTTCGTTTGTGTCCAACGACCAGACCAAGACCGCTTACGGATCCCCACCATTATCAATACTTCATAATATATATTCGCAATATTCAGATTACTTTATCATATTCTTGCTCGTTCTTCGATTGCTTGCAGGAATAGACCTTCGTAGTCAGGCTGATCGTGCTTCCGGCATCGTCAGTAACATCAGGAGATTGGTTTAGCGATTGCTAAGGCGCAACGTCGTGCACGTTTGTAGTCGGATCGTCAAAGTCGACTCCACCAAATCGATAGTTATCATCTCATCGAAATATCGGGACACTCCCGCCTCTATCAATTTCCTCAAAGAAGATATCCGAACCATGATGGTCCGCTCTTCTACAACTTCGTCCTCTTCAAGACGGCGCCGCTCAAGTCGACACTCCGACAACACCCTCTCCGGTTCAAGTACACCGACATCGAACACTCTTCGTCGTGCCGCGCGTCAAGACCGTCAAGCTAACCACAATCCTCTACACGACACCGTCTCTCAAGAGCATCGACATCATCAAATCCAAGCTGCTTTCGCACAAGCACAAGAACGGCAATGCCAACGACAACAAGAACAAGAGGAGCGAGCGCGACAACATCAAGATGCACAAGACGTCAAGGCGCAACGTCAAGAACAACAAATACGTCAAGCTCAAGCACTTGAGGCGCAACGTGCCCTTCAAGATTCAAGTCGTGCCGTAGCCAATCGAGGCCGACAAGCTCGACTACATCAAGAAGCACTTCGCGACGAAGCTCAAGAAAGGATTTACCAAGCACGTGTGCATCGACAAGCTCCTCGTCAAGATCGACAAGCTCCTCGTCAAGATAGACAAGCTCCTACTCAAGCGAGACAAGAACGTCAAGTCCATCGAGAGCACGAAAACAATGGACCCCCTCCTCGCCAAGAGCAACATGAGGTCGACAACCCTCCTCGCCTAGAGCAACATGAGGAAGACAACCCTCCTCGCCAAGAGCAACATGAGATTGTCAATCCTCACCGACATGGACGTCATCATCCCCTACCCCAACACAATGAAGAGCAACGATATGGCAAGCTAAAGTTCACCATGCCCAAGTTTACCGGAAGCAATGACCCCGAAGAGTACATATCATGGGCATTGAAGGTTGACAAAATCTTCCGCTTGCACAACTACGAAGAAGAGAAGAAGATCGCAATGGCATCCCTCGAATTCCAATACTACATCCTCATTTGGTGGGAACAAGTCATTGAGCGCCAAGCGGCAAGAGGTGAACCACCCATCACCACTTGGGCACAAATGAAGGATGTCATGAGAGCACGATTCGTGCCAAACTAGTACAACCGCGACCTCTTCAAGAAACTCCAACAAATCAAGCAAGGAACCAAGAGCGTTGAAGAATACTACAAGGAAATGGAGATTGCCATGATACGAGCCAATGTCAAAGAAGATGATGAGCAAACTATGGCGCGTTTCTTGAATGGACTCAATCACCCTATCAAGAAGATTGCCGACTTCCAACCATACTCGAACCTCATCGAGCTAGTGCATCATGCTACGAAAGCGGAACGGCAAGTCCAAGACGACTTCAAATATGCCAAGTTCTCATCCAGGTCCTATGGCCTCTCCAACAATCAAGCTTCGACGACTCCCACTACAAGCAACAACGACAAGTCAAGTTACAAGAAAGCTTCGACAAGCTCAAGTCGTCCTCCTACTACAAGCAACTTCAAGCCAAAAGCTTCATCATCATCTACTCCAACCGATGACACCATAAAGACAAGTTCCATCAAATGTTTCACATGCGGAGGCCGAGGCCACAAGTCCTTCGAGTGCACAAACAAGCGCACCATGATCCTCAACGACGACGGAACCTATGACTCCATGAGTGAAGGAGAAATGGAAGCCCTTGAGCAAGTGGCCATGCACCGACAAGTGAACAATGAAGAAGAAGATGATCACATCTTTTGTGACGAAGACTCAAGTCCCGCTCTTGTTGTCTCCAAGGTCTTGACTCTTCAACATCAACAAGACGAAGATCAAAGATGCCATATCTTCCACACAAAGGCCGGCATCAATGGACGGTCCGTCAAGGTCATCATCGATGGAGGTAGTTGCCATAACTTAGCAAGTGAAGAACTATGCTCCAAACTTCAATTGGTCAAGATGAAGCACCCTCACCCCTACAAGGTTCAATGGCTAAGCGACACCGGCACCATCCAAGTCGAGCATAGAGTACAAGTCTCTTTCAAGCTCGGTGCCTATGAAGACACTTTGGAGTGTGATGTCCTTCCGATGACCGTGTGCCACCTCCTTCTTGGACGGCCATGGCAATTTGACCGACGTGTCATTCACAATGGGCGTACAAATCACTATAGCTTCAAGATGAAAGGGAACGAGTTTGTGCTACGTCCTATGTCTCCAAGCCAAGTGCTCGCCGACAAGCAAAACACCCATCATGGAGAGAATAGTGAGAGAGCGAACCACCAAAAAGAGAGTGAGCGCCACAAGCCCAAATTGAGTGCCTCCACGATGAGCGACAAGAAAACCTTTGTTCTCTTTGCCACCAAACGTGAGATGAGAGAAGTGTGGGAGAACCCATCAAGTGTCCTACACTATGTCCTATTGTGCAAGGACGAGGCACCAAAAACTAACAACTCTCACAATCTTCCTCTAGTGTTATCTTCTTTATTGCAGGAATTCCAAGATGTTTTCCCCGATGAGCTACCTCCGGGTCTACCTCCACTACGAGGCATTAAGCACCGAATCGATCTCATCCCCGGAGCGCCGCTTCCAAACAAAGCTCCCTACTGCGTCAACCCCAAAGAAACCAAAGAAATACAAAGGCAAGTAAAGCATCTCATAGACCATGGTCATGTGCGTGAAAGTTTGAGTCCTTGTGTCGTACCGGTCATTCTTGTGCCAAAACGAGACGGTAGCTTTCGCAGGTGTTCCGATTGTAGACATATCAATGCTATCACCGTTCGTTATAGGTACCCCATTCCACGCCTTGATGATATGCTTGATGAACTTTGCGGTGCCACTATCTTTTCCAAAATTGATCTTAAAAGTGGTTACTATCAAATCCGCATACAAGAGGGTGATGAATGGAAAACCGCTTTCAAAACAAAGTTTGGTCTATATGAGTGGTTAGTCATGCCTATGGGTTTATCGGAAGCACCCGGTACCTTCATGCGTCTTATGCATTATGTGTTTCGCCCTTACATTGGTGAATTTGTTGTTGTCTACTTTGATGACATCCTCGTTTTTAGCAAATCTCTCAAAGAGCATGTCACCCACCTTCGCACCGTGCTACAAACTCTTCGAAAAGAGCAACTTTATCTAATATGGAAAAATGCCTTTTTGGTGTTGATAAGCTTGTTCTTGGGTTTCGTAGTATCTTCTAAGGGTGTTCATGTTGATGAATCTAAGATCAATGCTATTAAAACTTGGCCCCAACCAACCAATTTGCAACAAGTGCGTAGTTTTCTTGGTTTGGCCGGTTTCTACCGTAGATTTGTCAAGGATTTTAGCACCATTGCTTCACCTTTGCATGCTTTGAGTAAGAAAAATGCACCGTTTGTTTGGGGAACATCCCAAGACATCGCTTTCAATGAGCTTAAGAATTTGCTTACTCATGCTCCCGTGCTTGCATTACCCAATTTTGACAAACCTTTCGAAATTCATTGTGATGCTAGTGGTAATGGCATAGGAGGTGTGTTAACGCAAGAGAAGCGCCCCATTGCATACTTTAGTGAGAAACTCTCCGGAGCGCAACTCAACTATCCCATCTATGACAAAGAGCTATATGCTTTAGTGCGAGTTTTGCATGAATGGGAACATTACCTTCGCCCTCATGAGTTCATCATCCATACCGACCATGAAACGCTTAAATACCTTAAGGGTCAAACTAAGTTGAAAAAGCGTCATGCTAAATGGAGTGAGTTTATTGAGTCTTTTCCTTATGTCATCAAGTATATTAAAGGTAAGGAAAATGTTGTGGCGGATGCACTTTCCCGTATATGCATGCTTGTCACTCAACTTGAGTTAAATGTCATTGGTTTTGAGCACATAAAAGACTTGTATGAGCATGATCCAACATTTCAGGACGTTGAAGCCACCATAATGCGTGCATGAAGCCTTGGACGAAATATACAAGATGCTACTTCATAACTTTCGTCCAGAGGCTATTCTAGGTGCTGCGTCACCTTATTATTGGGCCAGGCCCATGTAATTTCGAAATACTTGAGTATAGGCTATTTTTAGAGTCCGTATGTGTGGGGAAACAAGAGATAGGGTTGGTTTCGGACCCCTTCCTCAAGGGCCACGAAATTCCCCCCTCTTCCTCCATATATACAGCCCTTAGGGCGTCGTTTAGACTTTGGATTTTGTTTAGATTAAAAGTTCGCCATAGCTGCAACTTCGCGTACTTCGTTTGTGTTCAGCGACCAGACAAAGGCGTCACAGAACTCCACCTTGATCAATAAAGCTTTCATCTTATATTCGCAATATCCAGATTGCAATCTCAATTTCTTGCTTGTTCTTCGTTTGCTCGCAGGAAACAGACCCTCGTGGTCAGGTTGATCGTGCTCCGGCGTGGTCGATAACCTCTCGGAGTTGGTTTAGCGATTGCTAAGGCGCGACGTCCTCGCACGTTCGTAGTCGGATCATCAAAGTCGACTTCCACCAAAGCGATATCCATCATCTCATCGAAAGACGGGACACCTTTGCCTCTATCAAGTGGTATCAGATTTCCAGGTTGCTCGGTGAGATTTTACAGTTTTTCGTAGTTTAGATCGAGTCTGTTCTTCATACCTACAGTCCACGAAAAAGCCACAAAAAAAATTAGGGTTAGTTCATCATATCCGAACCAATCTGAGCCTTTGCATAATCTTTTTAGGGTTTTTGCTTTGTTGAATTTGCGGTTGCATCGTCGTGTCAAGTTGCTGGTCTTAGAGTCTAGTCTTTTAGAGTTTCGAGTTCTGGTCCTAAGTTGTCACGCCGCCGCCGCACCATCATCATCGCCTTGCCATCTACCACCATTGCTTATCCGCCACCGCTTTAAATCCGTATCCATATACCACCACCGCTGCCATATACTACCGCCATATATCCACCACCAATCCGAGTTCTTTTCATATTCGGTTTGTTTTAGAGATCCATATATTTTCCGTTTCGTGTTTCCTTGCCTGAGTAGGTCTCGGAAAAAAAAATATTTCGGCAACCAAAAAATATTTTTAGGCCAAAATTTCGGCAACCAAAAAATATTTTTTCCCTATCCTATTTTTAGGCCCCGGGTAGTGTTTTGAGCCACTCGCCATCATAGTGATTTTTTGTCGCACTTTTTCGTCGTCGCTGCCCTGATTTCCAAAAAAAAATAGTCAAAAAATTTTGTGCCCATCCTGTCAGTTTGACCTGGGAAGAGTTTTGAGACACTCGCCATTATAGTGATTTTTCGCAAAAAAAAAAAGAGGAGCGCAAAAAAAAAAGAGCGCAAAAAAAAAGAGCGAAAAAAAATTCCAGAGTGTGCTTTTCCCTTGTTTACGTGCAGCGCCGTGATTTTGTTAGTGTTCTAGG